>NC_139707.1:29417846-29471138 GCF_964188405.1 Protomyctophum parallelum
ATTTTATCTGAGATTTGGGAACAATTTATTGATTCAGCATGAAGACTAAAGCCTTCTGAATAAATCTATACGAAATGTATGCTTGCGTAGATTTCTCCGCCACCTAAAGAGGTCCCGTAGGATTTGGCGGAGTTTCCGACAAACCTACGTGAGCGTCAAGTTCACGGCCATTTCCATGAATTCCAAATTAATGTGGGAAATCCACGTAAATGCCTTTCCGCTAGCGTCACGTCATTATATCAGCGGAAACGCGTTGAAGAATCAGGACCAAACAGTGTATAGGGCCTAAAATCCAGTATCGGTCGGGGCTCTATAGTCTGCCGAAGAGCCCAACCTGATATCGGCCTGTCCCCAAAGGTGGGCTTACACATCATCAGACGTATACAGTAACCGTTAGGTAGCCTCATTTGAGCGCCTGGGGCCCTCACAGCCACGGGTCCATGTGATGTGTTTTTATAGTGACACCTTTTTGGGGAAACAAGAGAGGCGATCCGGTTAAGCGGAGATGGCCACAACAAATCTGAAAATATATCCGTCCGATTAAGAAATCATGGAAGATGTACCGGACACATCACAGGCATGGCTTGGCTCGATCTATCAGAGAACTGCAAATAAACACAGCTATAGATCAAGTCAAGAATGATAGCAACGGTGAACCATTTGGCGTGCAATCTCGCTTTTTGTTGCGTGCCCACTCAGACAGATGGAAATGGGAACTGGAACTGGAAATTGTCTTCAGCAATTTGACCCATGCAATTTACAATTTACAATTTAGGCATTTAGCAGACGCTCTTAATCCAGAGCGACTTACATTTAAGCAAGAACAAAAGCATGGGAATACATCACATAAAAGCATTTATCAATATCATGAAACATGCGTAAGCTAAGAAAGTAACAGTGGAATATCTATATAATGAAACTATACATACACTATACATATAAACTATACATATTTACTACTATGCTATACATATGTACTATGGCGTGCTATAACTATATACAATACAATTATAGTGCTGTCTACATAACATGCTATAAGTCTGTGTCAAATGCTATCTAAGCCAACAGAAATGCTATCTAAGGGGTTAGGGTAAGTGCTATGGGCCATGATGGAGTCTGAAAAGGTGGGTTTTCAGGCTACGGCGGAAGATTGGGAGTGATGCTGCAGTTCTGACTGCAATGGGAAGTGCATTCCACAGTTTTGGAGCCAGAAGGGAGAAGAGTTTGGGACGTGTGGAGCGTTGGCCCGGCGTTTTTAGTGAGGGTACTTCCAGTTTCCCTGCGTTGGCTGATCTGAGTGCGCGGGAGGGTTTGTAGGGTTCAATCATGCAGTCATAGCAGAGCATCTGAGAAATACAGAGGCTCTGCAAGCAATTCCAAAATGAGCTCATATAATAATGCCTTTTTATGAAGTGTGTGCAAATGATTGATTGATTGATTGATTGATTGATTGATTGATTGATTCATTACTTTATCAGTCAGAAATGTAAACAGCACTTTGTAAAGTAAGACATTAAGGCCAAGAGGATAACACAAAAAATTGCGATGCATTGCTGAATCGATTATTTTTAACACAATAATACGTCATTGACAAATGCAAAATGTACAGTACAAAAGCGATGGGAAATGTACGTTTACCTCACCTTGTGGTCTCCTTATAGATGTTGTTGTCAGGCCACATTTTGAAAGAATCCAGTGTTACTCATCCTTTAATTAGTGGATGGTGTCAGGGCATTCCACATTTTGGTGGCAGAGTTGTAGAATGAGAACTTTCCCCTGTCATTGTGGGATCAATGAAGAAAGGCAAATACTGCTCTCTCCTGTATCATGGACTGCACTCCAGACTTGAGCAAACAGGAGCTGTCAGTGCATGGCGTTAAGAGTTTCCAATGAGACCTGAAATGGTGTCACTCCATTCACAAGTACTTTGCTGGTTTCATAATGTACTCGACACCACAGGCAAGAGCTTGTGTGTATGAGTCATTCTTAGATCATACACTAACACTACTAGGTTTGGATGTTAATAACCTCTGAGGTGGTCAATCATTATGACCAGAGCCACTCCATTCACTTCACGGGTGCCAGTCCAATGACGGCTCTTCTACATAGACTAGCTTCTATTGGCGAGGAGCATGGCGAAGTGTGACAAAGTCCTGGACCGGAAGTTGACAGAATGCACTGGACTCAGACAACAGCCCAGTTTTGATCTTAAATCCCTTTATTTTAAATAGTTATTTAGTAATAGTACAACATAAACTTTAGTTGTTACTGTACAATACTTTAAAACAGTTGTAATGTTGCACAGCACCAACAGTCTCAAATAACACGTTGCGTTACGAGTCTCACAGTGTTTTGAGCATTCTTGAATCTGCCTAAACTCACATATCAATGGACCTGTCAGTAGGCTATAAGTCAAGAAAGTCCTTTTTTTTCCAGGATTTAAATTCAGAAATAGCTAAAGTAGCAGATCTGTAAACTCAAAGCTTGCGGATCTGCTACTTTTGATGCTTTTATATGACACTGTATTGTGATCAAGTAGGGTGTTAATTTGCGGAAAAGTACACAAAAAGACATGGAGAGAAGAGGTTTCTGCCCGCCAGCAACAATATACATTTTATATATTTTGATTAAGCACAGTACTAAATATTACTTTCCACCACCACTGCTTGCAACTTTCCGCTGGGCTTAGCGGTCAGCCCACCGCTGGGCCGTTCTTACAGAACATGTGAAGCATCTGACAGTGCAAGCACCGTCAACAAGCAGATGGGAGTTTAGGGTTGACAGTGCTGAAGCAGTGTGCTAACAGCTGCCTTGAAACGGAGAAGGCTTCCACTGCCCTGAAGGAGCTAGGCAGATGTTGCCTCAACAGCTGGAAGCATCTGCCAGGGAGATGCAGACGCGTGGCCTTTTCTGAATGGTGTTGTTCCAGATCAACACAGTGAGCAAGATCCTGCAGAGCACCAAAAGTTTCAATCGAGACACTGGGGAAAGTAACCATGGTGGTATGGGAGTCTGTCGAGTTTGATTTGCTGAGGGATAATAATATCTCAAATGTTTATACCTTTATCGCTTTACCGTACGAAAATATATGCTTTACATGGTGGGCAAAACACTAAGACTAAGGGATAAAATTATTCATTATTATGGCCGGTGGGGATATGTTTTATCCCTGCTTCTGGATTGTGTCTGATATTATGTTTGATCACAGTCTTAACAAGTTAATCAAAATGTATGTCAACCACATTAACGCTGCTGTTACTATTTTGAGATTGCAGACAAAACTTGTCTGCGATGCCACGCGGTGTGAGCTCGTAAATGTAGATCAGCTTTTTTTGCAGTTTTTCATACAACAAAGTAAATATATAGGGCTTAAGTGGTTCCAACAAACTCTGTTTTTTTTTTCACAAATCGAACCATGGCCTCTCACCTCTTCCAAAACAAATGCCAGGGAGACTGCAGAAAATCATTTTCAGAGCATGTTTCTTTTAATGATAAATCAATTGATTGTGTTCCAGCTTGGATCAGTGGAACGGAATGGATTTCGAAAAAATATTTATATTCATTATTTTATGTCTGGAACCAAGCCATCCAGGCTCCTGGTGAATCTGCTGAATCATGACCATAAAATGTTTGATTCTGTGTCAAAAAAAGGGTAATAAATGGGTTTTAAAAATTCAGTAATGATTGTAGCGGACGGGCGCGGCCATCTTGTTTAGTGTTAGTTTGTAATGTCGGACAACGTGCGTCGCCGCTGTCTAAACAGTAGCCGTGATCAACGCAGAATGCAGTCTACTGTGTGTCTCCAAGACGCAATCACAATATAACGTTTGGCTCAGGAGACGGTAGATCAGTAGACACACCTACTGGAGCATTGAATGCTCTGATTACCGAAAACCTGATTTTGTCTAGATCTTCAAACCTAAAAACTGCAGCCAGCTCCACTTGTCTAACTTGTCCTTGGCATTCAATGAGTTGTTATGATTTAAAACAGAGAGGGAATGATGACTGACAGAGGAAGACATATAGAACAGAAGCAGATGGAAATAGATGATCTTCCCGCGACCCCGATGGGAAATCCAGCCAGAAGAAGAAGAAGAAGGTTATCATTACACGTTTATTCTTTTATTTGGGGGCCCACTCATATTATCCTCAAAGCCCGACCTGTGGGACCCAGCCAAGTTATATTAGCTACATGTATTTCTCTACCCTCTGGACATGATGAGAAGAAGTGGAAACAGCAGCCAGGGAAACTGGATGAACGATGCCAGAGATTGCAGCTAAACAGTGGCTGACAGTGATGATGCAGAGGATCTGGTGCTAGAGGTAAAAACAGAAAGGGTGCTGTCAGGACCTTTCCCCACACACGTCTCTCACCATCTGAGATGCTTCATTAATTACATATATAACGAACATGTGCTTGACATCTAGCCCAATTTGGGCGTATGCTGCATGGCTCTCTCCCCGGCTGCTTCTCACTCTCCTGAATGGTGACATTAGTAGCTGCAGGTGCAATATTCTTTTTACATCATTGGAGCCTCATTAAAGCTTACCACAGATCAGCCAGGCTTACGGGACGGCCTGTCCGCCCCTGGTGTTGTTGTCTCTATTGAGCGTGTGACATCAATAAGTCACTGGATATGGGAGGGTGTGATAACATGAGTTGCAGAGGCCAAAGCTCACCAAGGTCAGTCTTTAATGCGGCTGTTGCTTTTAGCAATGACGTGACTGTGGAAAAGATGGAACCCTATAAGACGGCAACATGGTTTCCCAAACGACAGCAAATAGATCTAAATAAATCTTATTCTATTCCTTTTGCAACAGCGAATCTATATCTCACACCTGCCTCCTCTTCGATATCGATATATGCCTATATATATATATATATATATATATATATATATATAGGCACAAACAATGCCATGCTATACTAATGTATAGCAGGTGCGTGCGTACGTGCATGCGTTGTGATGGAGCAGTGATGAGTGACTGCATTGACTACGAGCTTGTGTGCGTGGTGACTGAGTGGTGTCTGAATGTGAGTGGTTGGCCACTAGGTGGACCTGGTCATGATTGGTTCTTGTGACCAGGCTGTGGACTATAATGTTGGCTCTCTCCAGTTGCACAGATGTCTCCCTCCTGGCAGTGTTGCTAGATGTACGATAATTATCATATTTGTACCATAGTTTTACCCTCTTCAAAATAAGTCAGTAAATCAATAAATCTGACCTTAGATTTGTACTAGGAGGCATTAAAGACACAGGTCACGTCTTTCCAGTCCAGTCCAGTTTCAGTCTTTGTAAGAGGTCCAGTCCATGCAGGAAGTTGTCTGAATTCCACGCAGCATATTTTGTCCCATAGGAGTCGTAAACAAGGTTGTTTGTTGAAATAGGTTAAAGCCTCTCATACGATCTGGCAACACTGTTCCTGACCAGCCTCCATCCATAGATATAAAATAAATAAATAGATGACTCATTGGCCTCTGCAGGTCGTTGGAGCCATGTGTGTCCATGCTTAAAGAAGTCAAGTGGAAGTGTGGAAGGCATGCTGCGTCACTGCCACTCAAGTGACTACTGGCCAATCACAGCCTGTCTTTTCTAGGACTTTTCAATTCAATCCAAAGGCTCTTTATTGGCATGAGAAAGCAAACGTTTATAATGCCTGTCTGATTGGCCTACCAAACGTCCCCCCGTCCGTGACACATGTGGAACCCAATTGGCAAGCTTCCTCTTAGCTCTGGTCCATAGCCCTAATGCCGTTGCTGGCATTGCATTAGAGCTATATGGGATGGGACTTTCAATTAATTGCCCTCGCATGAAATGCACCACTGCCTCTCGACTCTCTGTTATATACAGTAATAAAAAGAACATTTTCACTACTCACCAATACAAGACTACTTTCCCCGGTGGACACGGGAGTCCCCCGTGCACCACACACACAAAATGCACTTTTTGGCCAGAAAATGATTATTTTTTCAGCTGAAGAAAAATACATTTAGTTACTCTACTGCGCCCTCTACCGATATTGCCAAGAGAAAATCCCATAGAGACGATTTTTCCTTCCAGCGAAAAGAAAAATCCTTTTCTGGGATATACTTAAGAACGTAATACTTAAGTAAATGTACTTGGCTACTTTCCACCACTGGAAAAAGCATCACCATGGAAACCCTACTGTATGTCCCGCTTGAGCTCGTCCCTGGTTTATTGCCTCAGTAACAATATTACTTTTGCAAAGGGAGGAGGACTGAAGCTAATATGAAGAGGCTAATGCAGCCATGATTAAATGACAAATCTGCCCTCCCATCTCTGGATAATACAAAAGCAGATATCTCATATTGCCTTCATATCACTGCAAACACTTCTAAGAGGCCTAAAAAGAAATGTTATTGCTTGAGACTCCCCTTCCCTCCCCTTTCTTTTAAGTCACACAGTTCAGCTAATATCCAGCCTTCGACTCGAGAAGAAGGGATACAGCATGATTGCTCATTCCAGGCTTCGTTTTGAAGGAGCTCAGCAATAAAAAATAATTGAGATCAAAGGGGATGAATGCAGACCTTAAAAATCAAAACAAAATGAAAGACAGACAGTCGATGCTAGTGTGCGGTCCAGGAGTTATACCGGATACTCTGCAAAGCTGCATTCAATATCAAAACAGCTGGCCTGCCGCTCATGCTTTTCAATAATGATGGAAACTCTCAGGCGACAACAGAGTAAGCCTACGGGCAACATCATCAGAGGTATATTTATTTTTTGTTTCTTTTTTTCATCTGCGAACTCTGAGGGTCATCCGTCATCCATGGAAAAGTGAAACCCTCAGCAGCGTCTCTTGTTTACCCCCAAATGAAAAATGTCTCACAGTGGCTGCTTCTTGTTGCAGTCCAGCAGAAACCTTGTATCTCCATATTTCATAACATGTTTTGTTTAATTTATTTTATTTTTGGTTAAAAATAAACGCTGTACTTCCTCACACAACATTGTCGTGCAAAAGTAGTAAATATATAGTAGGCCTACAATTTTGTCTTGTGACTGATAACTACTTTGGATCCATTTGGAACAGTTTTCTTTCCATCCCTTTCTTTCTGAAAAGTAGGCTACTGTAGCATTTTTGGACAAAAGTCTTCTGATTGACAGTAACAAAGGATGTGCCAGACCAGAGATCCTGTGAAAGTCTGTAATCAGAGCGGTAGGCTATCATCAACTCAGGTGATCTGTAAGCCTTAAAATTTGTCCCACTGATAATTTAGTATGCTACTGTATGTTCTCATGCAAGTATGCTTAAAAGGACCTGATATTCTTCAACAATGATAGCAAATCGGCTATTTTAGTTGCACACACTGGCTCGCGAGTATACAGTACAGTATACAGTACAAAGGGACTGTCTATTTCAGTGTCTCTCTGAGTCCTGAGGCAAGACAGAAAATCTATAACATAGCCATACCACAATACAATACCCTGAGAGATTGTGGATGACAGTGACAATGCTAGTAACTGCTGGTGGCTGATCACATTTGTTGTGGACATTCCAGAGAATGGCTCTGCTGTTCTGTAGGGGTGGAAGAAGTAATTTTACTTAAGTAAAATAAATACTGTTACAATTAAAAGCCAAAATGTTACTTTTATTGAGTAAAACAAAAGGTATACGCATCAAAATAATTGTTAAAGTACAAAAGTTTATGTACTCTGTCAAACGGTTTTTCTTTTTGTATATAGCAGATCTTAAAGCACACAACGTTTTGACATTAAGACATAACTCGACACAATTATGCATTCAGGATGCATTCAGCCTGTTCACCGATTAAAGAGATGAAAATTGGCACAGTCACAGACTTTTGTTTCATTCATTATTTCATTGTAGAGCCTGCATGGTCTTGTATTTTGTATGTATTGTCCCGGTATAGACTATAGAGCATTTGTTCAGTAACAGAAAGTCTCCCTGTCTCTCTAGCCCTTTTATCAGATTAATTTGTATAGTTTTCCAGTTCCAGGTGTGTCTGCTCATCACTTCCCATTTCACTTGTTTGATCTGTATCAGTTGCCTGAATTCTCTATCCTGATTGGATAGTGCAGAATATAGAGTTAATTAACCAAGTAATTAACCAAGTTATTTTAACCAAAGGCAATCACTTCCCATACCTTTAAGTACAGTAGTACATTCACTTAGCTATACTTCCCAACCACTGCTGTTTGTTCTGTGATACAACAGATTACCTGTCCCTTTCCCCTTGGATTTGATTATAAAGCATTATTTCATAAAAGTATAGGCAGAGAGCAGGGCATCAGACTATACGTGATAACTGCTAGTTTGCCTGTCTGGGGACTGGGATCCATCTAAAATAAATCAATGGGTTTTTACTCGAATTGAACTAATGTGGCCATGTCTTTGCAAACAACTTGCTCGTGTAAAACAATACACCAGTGAGAACATTTTAGAAGATACTACTCTTGGAAATACAAGGAAAAATCCATTATCAAACAACAATAAATGCTCAATTATTGATCCCGGAGTAATATTTCACCAGTTTCTGTTTTTGTTTTATCTGCAATTTTTCTCTTTATCTTTCCGCTCATAAAAAATTCAACAGTTCAATCTTTGTGTCCAACGTTTTCATTATGTGCAGATTTCATCAAGTGAATCCATTAGTGCAGTTTAACATTACACCTGGACAAAAGGACATATGCATCGTAACCACAGACTCTGTGGTCAAGGGATCCCAAGGTTTTCACCCCCTAAAATAATTATATTTTAACTGGGGAGTCGGGACCCTCAACCTTGACAAGAACTTGGAATTGTAGGCGTTACGTTTAGTTTGACTCGGTTCTACAGATAAATATTGTGAAAACTCACAATGTGTGCCTTTCTTGTGTAACATTTGCCAATTTGGCCAATTTGGTGTTAAATAGGTCTTAAAAGTCATTAAATTGTCAATTAAAAATATGCAGGTAGGCCTAACCTGTATACATTAATAGGCTGCTGTATGCTGTTTACTGTCGAGTGAGTAAACAACGTTGCACATTAAGCATTGTAGGTCTGCTATATTTGAAAACTTTTGCTTAATAATTTGATTATTAAAGGACCACTTCACCACTTTTCAACCTATCTTCATATACTAGGTCCTCACTAATAATCATGATACAATGGCAAAAACAATCTACTCTGTCTGTATTCATAGAAGGGCTGTGGGCAGTTCAGAAACCTGCCCACCAGTGACGATACCGATAATTATGTAACGATAATAAAAATCTAAAAATTTTTGTAAAGAAAATGTTAAAGAAATCTGCCTAACGATGATGTCACAGGTGGACAGGATTCTGAACTGCCCACAGCCCTCCTATGAGACACAGACTGAGTAGAAAAAAATTGTGCCATTTTATCATGATTATTAGTGAGGACCGAAGATAGGTTGAAAAGTGGTGAAGTGGTCTTTTAAGAATCTAAATCTGCAAAGTAATTAGCAATAAAACAGTCCAATACAAATGTAGTGCAGTAAAAAGTACAATTTGTGCCTCTGAGATGTACAGTAGAGGAGTTAGTAGAAGAATGAAGTAGGCTATACTCAAGTAAAGTAAAACTTTACAGTTCTAGTAAATAGTTTCTTTACACCACTGCAAATGATCAAAGACGTAATTAATTTTCTGTTAAAGAAAAATAAGGATATTCTTTGTCAATGTTTGGCAGAGTGAGCTTTTTAAATCTTGAGTCCTATAATTCATCAACTAACTGTCAACTGCACGCCAAAGGGTTGGCAGTGTAATGACAGTTTAAGCTTGGAAGGAGTTTTTGGAACCTCATGGATCAATCTTTACACATTCAGAGTTGAATTAACACGCCGGATTTGGACTGTATAGCAACCCGCTGAACAGATTTTTGCCCTGGCTCAGAGTGGGCCTTTGGCAGGGTACTGGCAGTGAGCACAAAACATTTGGCACTGATCGGTCCAGTGGTTTGCAGGATTAGCGCCGGACAGTCGGACACACACACACACACACGCACGCACGCGCACACACACACACACACACACACACACACACACACACACACACACACACACACACACACACACACACACACACACACAAACACACACAGAGGGACTGACAAACTAAACAAAAGTAAAAACTAATGAAACAGGCAATAATATAATAACCTTGGGGGGATCACAGTCAGACAGACAGACAGACAGATGTCGAGCCACGCCATGCTATATCTATTTAGAACATTGGAAGCGGGGATGGGAGAGTTGCCATGTCCCATTCGAAGGGGCAGGTGATAGGGGGGGCATGCGTTAGTCCGACAAACCAATAGCGTAGCGATACTAATACACTGCGTGGATATTAGTCTCGTCCCTCAGTATTACATTTGTTTCCGCAATGTCCCGCTTCATATTAGCATACTGGGCCCTGGTTGGTTATAGACCGATTCACAGAGGGTTTCCTGGGTGCGGCCATTACTGAGGTGTACCATTGAGTGCAGCAGCACTGATTAGCTACACCTGGCCTACGGAGCACCTGCTCCATGGATTACACCTCAGTAATGGCCGCGCCCAGGGCACCCCTCTGTGAATCGGTCTATAGCCTGGTTCCAGACGAATCTGGTTGGTTGGTCAGTGGTCACCACTTCGGCCGTGAAGTCCTTCCAGGGGCCAGACTTAATCTGCCTGGGGCAATAGAGGGTATGCGCATGCTTAAAGTGAATGGCACATCGAGTGGAAAATCGAGTGGCAAAGCTACAGGCAAAGTGAGTTTAACATCGTGTAATGTTGTTTAATGATATCAGATAGGACTTTTCTGTTTGGACGTATGGGTTGTATCAAGGCCAGAAAGTATAGTTTTTTGCCCCTCAGTAGGCATTCCTGCATAACTTCCGGGTTTGATGACACGCATACCCTCTATAATCTATATGCATTGCAAAGGCAGATGAAGGCTCACCCGTGGCTCCGACATACGTAGCCGGTTAAGACTCTCCCGTGGCTTTCGCGTGCGGTTAGTGTTAAGTTATGGTTTGTGGTAGGCTATCGCCTGTCGGACTATTGTGTGTCGGACTGTTAGGACGTCGGACCAAAGATATGCACCCAGTGATTGTCAACCATATAGTGATGAATTTGTTCAATATAGGCAAATAACAGCTTCACAGGTGCATTTTGTTTGTGTGTGTGTGTGCACTATCCGAGTTAAATCAGCACTCAATATTTTACAGTGTACTTGGCTGATGGACAATGCGGCCTCTAAGTAATGTAAGCCTGAGAATGGAATGCAAGGCCAGGTGGGGAGAGCAGCTGTTCCCACCAGGTACAGTCATCACCCAAAAGCAAGGCCAGATGGAGCCTCTCAACAACTTGAATAACTCTGTCTGCTGCTGCAAAACAACAGGCCAAGGATGACAAACAATGTTATTAAGCATGCGACTGTTGTGAAGACCAAATTAAATCACACTCCCCGGCCTATCCGTGGGATTCGGGTGTTCATTTCGTCATTTCGCAGTTGTTATACACATGCCTGGGTGATGGAAATGCAACAGAAGAAAAATCACATGGGGCATGCCATTGTCCACCCATCAAAGTTCACAATGGCTTGCGAAGCGATGCGTACGTTGTGAACTTGAAGATATTGTGATGAGAGAGAGAGAGAGAGAGAGAGAGAGAGAGAGAGAGAGAGAGAGAGAGAGAGAGAGAGAGAGAGAGAGAGAGAGAGAGAGAGAGAGAGATAGAGAGAGAGAGAGAGAGAGAGAGAGAGAGAGAGAGAGAGAGAGAGAGATATAAAGAGAGCGAGAGAGAACCAGAGGTGGACTGTGCAGGAGTACACAGGGATAATTCCCTGCGGGCTGGTCTGTCATAGTTTTTGTCAGCTGTCCAGAGTGGAGAGAGATCACCCTACTGTTTTGTCTATCAAATAAAAAAAAAGTTTATCTGCACGTTGTGACAACAGTCATGACTTTATCATCTGTGTGAGAGGCGCAATCTATAGGCTACTGTTGAAATCTACAGTTGATTTAGTCAACTAAAATGTATTTTGGCGGGCCGTGATGGCGTCGTAATGGCTGCTTTTACACTTGGTTGGATGCTGAAAATAGACAATCTATAAAGCGTTGTGGAAAATACCTTGTCCTTTAGTTCTACTGGATATCTTCTCCACTACTAGCCCTCCCTGACATTTTAGTCTATACTTTTCATCTGTCGACCAAATCGTCAATATAATATTATTTAGTCATCATAGCTTCGTTTTTATGTCGTTATTATAAGTCTCTTATTCCATATTTTTTTGCTTCCCCAATCTTCCCCTTGAACCAGACGTCTTTCTGGTCTGACATTCTGAAGCACAGCAAAGCTCGGATCCAAAGGATTCTCCTCCGAGGGATCTCTGAGGAGCTATGAGCAAGGATACCCCAAAACACACACGCCTTGATGTTAATTTCTCCGCCCCTACATCTGGCAATCTTGAACGACATGGCAGAGAAACAGTGTAGAGTTGAATGCCATGCACTTTTTATGCTTTTTGATGTAGCCTAAAATGTATTTCTGTTTTCATTTATTTGTTCTTTGTTTTTTGTTTTTGTTTTAATATTAAAAGGTTTATTACCTCAAACAACTAACAGTCATCTTTCCCATGTAAATAACTAGTATATGACTTTACCAACTTGTATAGCGGCTAGCCTACTAAAGCCTACATATACATAAATAAACCTGGTATGTTGATAGGAGACGGAGTAGCCTACTCAACTGTCTAGTGTCTACACAAACACACTTTTATCTATGACTCCACATCAGCGGAGCCGCCTGTCAGGATTCCCGGTCCATCTCTGTATACTACTGAACACTGATACTCCCTGCTGTAAGAAGTTTATACAACATTGTCATGTATACTTGTTGAAATGTTCTTAATCTAATTTGACTAAGTACCACTTTGATTGCCTTTTTTATTTACAGGTCATGGAATAAGCACAGTTCAGTACAAGGTCTGCTAAGGGGATTGTGCACCAAGGCTTGTTTACATTGGGATCCTCCATTTTTCAATTAATCAGAAAAAAAATCACACCCTGAGTGGGGCAACTCCCCTCTCTCCCCCCCCCCCTCCCTCTCTCTCTCTCTCTCTCTCTCATTAGCAGGCCTATTCATATCATAGTCCAGATATCGGTGACGAGGTGACCCCCCCCCCCCCACCCACCCCACCTTGCTCATATACTGCAGCACGACATTGGTTTTGTGGAGGTACAGCCCACCCGCCAACGCTGTTATCATGTTCTGCTGCTACACGCTGATGTTCAGCACTTAATAAGATAAGGGGCTGGAAATCCCTTCAGACCCATCACATTATGTTTTGCACAAATTATTGAAAGGTTAATAATGTAATAAAACACACATTTGACATGACAAGACTCACCCACCCCCACCTAGGATAGAGGATTGTGTGGATCAGGTGGGTTCTGCCAAATTCATTAGCAAGTGTGATTTTCTTTGAGGATATTGGCAGGTCCCACCAACACCACATCACAAACCGAAGAGCAGTGGTGGAAAGTAACTAAGTACATTTAATTAAGTACTGTACAATTTTGAGGTACTTTTGCCTCAGTGGATTATTTCAAAATGTCTTTATTTCATACCTCTACTCAACTACATTTCAGATTGTAGTTTTATTCCACTACAATTATTTGAAAACTTTAGTTACTATACCGGTAGTTACTTTGTAGATTGTGTTTATTATTACAAAAGATACATTAACCACTTCAGCCATATACATTTCATTTGTCATTTGAAAATTGCCGATCTGTAAGCTCACAATGCGTCGCATCGTAGATCTGCTATTTTCAAATGGTTTTTATACATTTGAAAACTTGTAATGAGACATATTGCATAATGGGAACTTTTTGTGACTGCAGGTCGCATTCACAATGGAATCGTGCATTTCCCGTCAGTGTGTTGTTTGGTCACCCCAGGCATGATGGTCTATGGTTGGTCACCTCTTTGACTGTGCTGCTGTTTTAAAAATCACACCTGTGTAAAGTGTGGGGCACTCTTATCATCCTACATTATCATGGAACATCACATTCCGGCCAATCACAATTAGCCTCCTCACTTTTCTGTCATTCCAGCCAATCACAATAAATTGTCGTCTTCAATTTTCTGCCCTCACTTTTTATACAATGTACTTTGCTCAGCCAATCAAATCATCACTATGGGGTTGTCAGCCAGTCAAATCATCGCAATAATTGTGTCATTAAAGGGTGCAGTGGTTATAAAAGGTTATTTGGGTTGGGTGCCATGAGTCAAAACCGTTTGAGAACCACTCAATAGTCTACGGTATGTGGGTCAGACTCAGGGCAGGAGCAAAGCCAGTGGCTGATAATTTATAACATCCTGACAGTTTTTGCATTCCCTGCAGAGTCCAAGCCAACACCTGATGAGATGGAATGCTGTTCTTGCAAGCCGTATGAGCCACATGATTCAGGTTGTGGATAATGCAATCACAGATGCATTGTCTTGCACTCTGGGGCCGTGGGTGAGCCCCCCCCCCCCCCCCCCTCCCCTCTCTCTCTCTCTCTCTCTCTCTCTCTCTCTCTCTCTTCTCCTCCTCCTTCCTTAAAAGAGCTGCACAGGTATAAATAGCTGGAGGTTGAGAGTGTGATGATGTGATAAGGAGATGAAAAACAGGGTTTCCAGCGGTGTGGCAGGGACCACCCATAAATCCCTCCACTTCAGTCTTTTCCTTACATCTTAATCCCTCCCACTGAGAATGCATGCAGAGATGCAGGAAACCATGCCAGGATAGAAGTCACGTGGAGCATGTCAAGTGATGTCCATTACCGATTTCAGATGCACAGCTGGATCTGCTGCCTGTGTCTGTCATTATGTTCTGTTCACTCTGTTACCGTTTAATTTGCCCTGCAGTTTCACTTCTATATCCCCAAACATAGCTGTCACTGTCAGCTGTGAAACTAGACACGCTCGCATGCACGCACGCACGCACGCACGCACGCACACACACACACACACACACACACACACACACACACACACACACACACACACACACACACACACACACACACACTGTCCAGTCCCCGACAGCACACTCAGTGCATCCAGGTAATCCTCACTTTACGCCCTAAACTAACTAATACTCAAAGTATATATTTTAACACCATATATTTCACTGTATAGTTTATGAATTGAACACGTTGATAAAGTTCCCTTATGTGGTTCCCTGCTGCGGTTTGACAGTGTGAAGGCAAACCCAGCAAATTAAATGCAAGAATGATGCAACGTCTCCACCCATTCGCATTGAGTCTACCGAAGTAGAGGTGTGAATGCGACCTAATGAAAACAGTCGAAAAACGCAAACAGCTGGATCCTTTTAATTGAACTTGGGCAACAATCCATCCATGCCAGATGTCGAGAACACCCTGTGCATTCCCTTAACAGAGCTGTCCACTGTCCAAGTCTGCATCTCTGGCTTCAGATAGTTTGCCCTCTGCAGTCAACCTCACATATTCATATATTCAGGCTTTGCTTCCTGTAATTTCGGAGACAAATACAATCATTCACATATTCACACTTTAGTCCGAAGCGACACTAACTCCTTTCACTGTGTCTGCTGGGAGGTAAAGGTGAGACACTTTGTTGTGAAGGGATGATGTTGTTGCTGCAAAATTGTCGAGAGTAATGGCTGTGCGCAATATTAATTTGGCTGTATCAACAGAATTATGTCATACAGTCTGAGTATGTCATACAGCCTCATATTTGGTCTTGAAACGGGCCTCCAGATTCCTAAGGCCACCCCTGAGTATTGCACAAGTGAATTTGGTCAAACATAATTAAAAGCCAGGGAGAAGAAATAAGTAAATAGTTAAAAGCCTTAAAAGAGCGGGCAGACTTGATATATAGGGACTGTCCAGAGGTTGGGGCCGGCCACTGAAAAAGCCTCTGGACCTATAATTGGTATTGGGCAGTCAGGAGCAGCTGGTCAGCTGATGTTTTTTCCAATGCTGTCACGTTCCGTGACATGTTTTGTACTTTCTTGTGTTTCTTGGTTTTTAGTGTTTTACTTTACTGTTTACCTGTGATTTTGTAGTTTTGTGTTCCATGTTTCTTATTTCCAGTTAGAGTTGATCTTGCACTGTGTACCTTTTATTTTGTAGTATGGTTTTGTGCTTTCCTGTCTGCCCCTGTATTCTGTACCTGCCTTGTCTCACCAGTACTGTGATTAGCCTATGTTTTGCACTTGTGTCCTTTTAGTCTTAGCCTATCCCTGTGTTGATTGTCAGTTAGTTTCACCTGTGTCCTGTTACTCCCTGTGTCTATATATACTCCCATGTTTGTGCAGTTCCTTGTCAGATTATTAGTTAGTCACAGTTTTCTTTTGCGCCGGTCTTCTAGTGTTTGTTATTTTCCCTATGCTCCTCATGTTCCTTGTTTTGTTGGTGTTAATAAACACTTTGAACGTTTCCTGACTGTCGTCCTGCATTTGGGTCCTACCCTCTCTGGTCTCGAACCGTGACAAATTGACAAACAATAGTTGGTAACCAAATGGACCCTTATTATTTTACTTTATTATTGATCCCGATCATCATCATCATCATCATCATCATCATCATCATCAAGACCCTTAAGACAAGGCCCCAGACTTCCCAAAACAAACTGGTCAGGCTTCACTCCCCAAACCCACCTCACCCCTGCTCATTTTGACAGGCTGGAACGGCTTAGGGTTGACGACAGAGTACATCATCTTGCAATGGGTCTGGTCCACAAGATTCGTTACACCAACACCAAGATACCCATGTACCTGTCTAAATACTTCCTTAATGTCAACGAAGTCCACAGTACACCCACAACACCAGAGGGATCACAAACCATGTGCAACCAAGATTCGGCACACGTAGTCAGTTGACAACGCACATCGCTGTCCAAACAGTATAGCTCAACCGCACATAATGCAGCCTACTGAGATCAGTAGACTACTATTAGAGCATTGAATGCTCTGATTGTACGTGATTTTGACGCTTGCAATGCATTGATGGCATTCGAAACGGCCGCCAGCTAAACAGCCAGCAGACAGACAGAGAGACAGACCCATTTGTAGACATCTTGCTGAAAAAGTCCCATTTGTTACACCTGCCTGGCTCATGGCAATGCAACAAAAGGCAGATCACACAGCAGGGCATGTATTATATTAAATTAAAGTATGTATAATGGGGAAATAATCGGTTAACAGAAAATACTAGGTTTCAGTGTAATTGTCCTCCTAAAGTAAAGCGTAGTGCATTATGGGAAACAAGTAATGGAAAAGGTACTGAAAATAATACAAACAGCAGCTGGAGACCAAGGGAGAGAGCTCACACTGAGATGTGACACTGTCACGTTGTTGGTCTTTCACTGACATGCTGGTCCTTTGTTATCAGAACATTTACTTCACCATGCAGTGGTGGAAAACGTACTAGTCTGGAAGTAAAATAAATTCTGAAATTCAAACTGTACTTTCAAAATGCACTTGAGTAGAAGTACAAAATATATTGGTATCTAAATGTACCAACTACAAAAAGTACAAAGTACCCATTATGCAGAATGTCCCATTTCACAAGTTTAAAAAAATAAAATGTATTTAAATCTTTTGAAAATTGTGGATCGGCTATTCAAATGGCCGAAATCAATAGGTCTGAAGACAAGTAGTGTTTTGTATTCACGTACTGTAGTTACTTTATACCACTACTTCAGACAATGTGACAGTTACACACATTGTTGTCTCAAAGTGTTTTATTATTGTGCTCATACACTGCAGGTGGCAACAGGTGCAGAAGACTGTGAATTATTGTAGGTTGATGTTGGCTTTCTCGACAGTATGGATGGAAAACTACAAATACGCAGGTTTAAGATAAAGTAAAACAAAAGCAAAACAGCACTCAAATGGAATGGAACACACTTCACACGCATGCATGCACGTTTACAAACTGTCTCTGCATGCTAGTCTCTGCTATAATCTATATACAATGTCTTGAGACAGCAGTGTAATTTGGCACTGTAATAAAATTGAATTGAACTGAATGGAATTGGTTGTCTTGGATGAGATTCACTTTTTATTTGTAAAACACTAAATTTGCCACTATACTCACCCTCTACCTGTCAACGCCTTAAGAACATTATTTCACATTTTTCATGGGTCTGCTGGGGAATAGCTGGTGAATGTATAGACATATTGGAGTCAAACATGGCCCTGTCTTTGGTGTAGACCTCATATGTAATCCATGTGTAATTCATGTTCCTATTGCTGTAACTGTACACAGGGTTCCATTGCCAGAGAGACCTTGGCCTCAATGGCTTTCCCAAATCACAAAGGTTTCAATCAAGACTGGAGCCCTGCAGGGCTATACGTCACCATCTCATACCTCCACGCTCCGCATTATATTATTAGAAAGATGAATGTTGTATTTATTATGCTAATAGCATATTGGTTGATCCAGGAATGTGCCATTAGAGAGGGCTGCATGTGTAAATGTGCTGTGCTGTAAATCATTTACAGTACCATAAATTAAATCAAATCGAATGGGTCATTCAAGTCAAAATAATTTACAGTGGTCAGAATAATATAGTCTCTATTCTTGCACAACATCTTAAAGCTGCTGTGTGGACGTACCAAAGTGCTAAGCTATAATGGGAGTTGCCTCCCACAATTTAGTCTGGAGCACGGAAGCTCTTCCGTTTTGTCTTTACGATCGCTTAATAAGTTGTCGTAATATAGATCTAAATAATCAAAGCATAATAATCGCTGCTTATCAGAACTGGAAATTCTAAAATACAACGTAAAGAAAAATTACATTAAAATACAATTTTGTGAATGGCAATAATGAACAGGTGACAGCTTCCATACTCGGATTTTGCGATGTGTTGTTCCAGAATCTTCTATAGCATTTGGAGATTGTGGAATAGTTGATACGAGTGGATAATATAATGTGTAAAGAATATCATGCCTATCCTCAACATGTTTGTCCTTGCAGTTTGATTGATTTGTTTTCCTTGCTCTCGTTCTCTTCCTCGACACAAAACAAAATGGACCTTGCACAAAAACAAATGTCAACCAATTATTTATTTACGTGTCACTCTGTGATGTGACAATAAAGTAGATTCTGAATCTATAGTCATGCTGCACAACTCTTAGTTATTCTTTATATCTTTCACTATATATGAATACAGATTACATTTCTTTGCCTTTTAGGCTTTGTAAACAAAATATCTGATTCTGTTTCTGCGTATTCTCTCTCTGTGAGTCATTCCGCCTGCATGTCGTCTCTCAGCACATCTTTAAACCTCCTCTCTGGCCAAACTATTTTCCTCTTGCCTGGCAGCTCCATTTTCAGCATCCTTCTACCAATGTTTCCCTTAGCCCTCCTTTTCTCCTTTTCCATCTCAAACTTGCCTCTCTTGCTTTATCCCCAAACCTTCTAACCCATGGGCTTTAATGTACTCAACATCTTTTTATTATTTTATTTAATTCTTTGAACATGTCTGAACATGTTTTATGAAAACAGTTATGATGATTATGCAAATTAATTGTGATTATCTCTAATTGCGAGCAGGCAATTATGTAATACTTGTGACAGCCCTATATAAGCTATAGCACTCATCTCAGGCATGGAAGCTATATATCACTCGTTTGGAGGTCACCTTAAAAATATGAAACCAGACAGTGCTGCTGAATCAATTCTGGCATTGCCTTTTTCACCTCAAATGTGTACAGAAACATGTTATTTTTGTGCACTGATTGTTTTCAAATGAGATTGCCTGTGATGCAGTCACCATGTTTGTTTACTGCATGCAGATGCCCTCTGGTGTCTCGTCTGTTAGCTACATTAATTTTGTCTCTCTCTGTTTGGAACTGTGACTGACAGATGTCAAGATATAGGTTGACATCGATTGGTACCTGCTGATGTAAGGATGTGGCATGTTGTCTGTCAGGACTTCTAGGCAGTGTGCCGCGGGTTCGACTCCCGATCCCGATGGCCTTTACTGCATGTCTTCCCCCCATCTCTCTCCCCATTTCCTGTCAGCCTACTGTCTGACCCTCCATAAAATAAAGGCAAAAGCCACAAAATAACATTTGTCTAGTGCTTTTGCCCCTCAAACAAAAGCACTAGGCCACATGCTGCTGCTTTTGCCTGTTCCCTCAACTAATTTAAAGATGGAGTGCCGTGGTTTTTCTACCCTAAAATATGATCATCAGGTATTATAATTATATAAGGAGGAAGAATTATTTCAAAACTAGTTCATTGCCTGGTGGGTGTTGATGGGTGGTGATCCCCCATGAACTTGAACCCACAGTTATGATAAAGGTGGAGGGGTTAGAGGAGGGAATATATTGTGATGTCACTATATCACTGTTTTTTGCACGTTTCACTGTCAAGGTTTCAGCCTCATGGTACAAAGGGAAGCCATCATTGCAAATAACAACCACACAAAGGGGTCTAATGAAGTACTGTCACCTCACCTCATAAACACCTGGAAAACTGAAGAAATACAAAAATCATGGCACTCCATCTTTAAGATCTAGAGGTGATCGTGCCTTCGCTGTTGCAGCACCCATGCTCTGGAATAGCCTCATCCCTTTTAATATCAAAAGTGCCTAGTCCATTGAGGTGTTCAAGTCTCTTCTCAAGACTCATCTCTTCTCTATGGCCTTTGATCATTCCTGATTCTTTGTTGTTGTTAGTTGATCTGATCCTTGTTGCCATGTGGGTGCACATGCATAATTGTTTTTGATGATTTTTATTTTACTGTGTAAAGCACTTTGGTCAATCTCGATTATTTATTTATTTATTTTTTCTCTTTTTTCTTTTTTTTTCAAAAAAAAAAAATATTTTGGGGGTCGCGAGCTAAAAGGAGTGGGAAACGCTGCTATAGAGTAGGCCTATCTATAGCAATACAAAGGTATAGGATTTACTCAGAAAGCTGCAGGAACAACAGAGCTCAGCCTCCATGCATGGCATATAGAGTATGCCAGGCAGCGGCTCGGCTGCATCTAATATATATAGCCTATATACACAGGAGACTGCGGTTTGCCGCTGCCTATAGTCCGGTAGCTTGCATGCAGGCGATGAATAGTATAAAGTGAAAGGCAAATACAGTAGGCTATGCATGCACGCAGCACAGTATTCACACACACCTTTTGTCTTGTTCCAAATCATGCGAAAATAATCAGCCAGTATGGCTACGTGAGACGCATGCATCAGCGAGAGAGAGGGTTCACGTTCACGGATCTGAAAAGACTGAAAAATCGTAATCGAAAAGTTGGAAATTGACTCAAAACTTAGATTTGCATTAGACTCCCGAATCCTCATCATGCCACATATTTCTGAGCCTGGACGGAGATCCGCCCAGGCGCTGTCCACTGTCTCGGTGCTGAAATTGCGGTGCCGCAACAATTCTGTCATGTTGCCTGCAGGTTAAGGTTTAAAACGTCTTCTTTCGCAATCACAACCGAAAAATACCAAGAGGATGATTGGGTGAATGGAAAGTATAGGAGGACTGAGCAGTGAGCAGAGCGCGAGATAGAGAGCGAGAGAGAGAGAGAGAGAGAGAGAGAGAGAGAGAGAGAGAGAGAGAGAGAGAGAGAGAGAGAGAGAGAGAGAGAGAGAGAGAGAGAGAGAGAGAGAGAATCTAACAGACTGCTGAGAGGGAGCGCAGTGACAAGCCTTGCCTCTTCTGCTTTCTTTTAGAGGTGAGAGTAGTGGTCTGGTGGATCCAGGTGGAATACGGCGGTGCCTGGAAGTAACACTAGTAGGCTATTTCTTTATTTTTCTCTCCACACAAAGACTACACGGATCTATAGATCAACCTGGATCTCGTCAGTGGCGAGCAAGGTGGAAATGTCATCTTTTGTCATCGCCATCTGGCTCATCCTGCACGTCTTAAGAACTGCGCTACCAGCCAGTCACTGTAAGTAGCCATATCAGGCTATATAGTTTATCTTTGCATCACATTGTCTGTGTCTCGACACTCTGTGTATAGGCTATACAAGTAGGCCTATATAGCCGTCATCGACTTAAATGAACGCAAATCTCGTATGGTGGAAAAATCCACTTATAATAGCCCAAACATTATGGATGAGGGATTTATTTAAGCAATATATAGACACATGTCAGTTAAGTGGTGATGCATAACGCGTGCGGCGCACAGACAGTGCTGGTGAGTGCTCTATCACAATACATATGGAGGTGATTTCTGACGTGATATGCTTGAGATTCTTGTCGAAATGTCGTTGGCTGAACTGTATATACTAATACAAAAACAATGTCAGGTCTGAAAGATGCTGGATTATTATCCTATATTAAGATGTATAAATAAATGACTGCATTCTGATATCACAAGGCATTAAGATTAACACTGTCCTGTGCAAAGTGAAGTTGAAGTGCATGGCCACGTAGGCTACCGTATAAGCTATATTGGTTATTTCCAGTTTGTAGGCTTTAGGCTACATATGATAGGTGTGTGTGTGTGTGTGTGTGTGTGTGTGTGTGTGTGTGTGTGTGTGTGTGTGTGTGTGTGTGTGTGTGTGTGTGTGTGTGTGTGTGTGTGTGTGTGTGTGTGTGTGAGAGATCTGCTGCTTTCAAGCGCATGGATGAAAAATGCAACGGATCATTAAATGTGGGGGCAGGCGCAAGGTTCCACTTCCACACGCAATGTGCCATTTTCATGCAACATAACACTGCCCTTGATTAACATCGTTGTTCTTTCTTAGGCGAAATACTCATTACATTTGCATTAATTTCAGTTTGTGATGGGCATGAGGCATGAGCCATGAGGAATTCTCATGAAAGCCCTTTCGCGTGCCGGGAAACTTTGAGTAGCGGCGTTTTTACGAGCAATCTAATGTGTTTATAGCCTATTTGATACCTCCTTTTAGGTAGCCTAATAGCCCTCTGCCATGAGTGCGTAATTGCAAAGAATTACTTTTTCAGCCAGCCGCTATTGGTGTCTGCTTAAGTAGTGACTTGTTACACTTTTCCTTGGCAACACCTAATGTCGTAATTCGGTCGGTGGCAGCCAAATGTCTCCCTTTGGAGACAGTACAGTAATTGTTTTTGCGTGTGCTGGCAGTGGCGTTGGACGGTGGCCTGGCCGGGAGTTGGGGGGGGGGGGGGGACTTCTGCTTTCTCCACCCAGCAGCACAGGCACTGAGGCAGCCCAGTATTATTCACTCAACAAATTCGTTTGATTCAATGGGGGCTACTCGTGGGAGTATAGACTATAGTTTTTCTGAGCGAGGTTTCCTTCAGCTGCAACCTTTCCAACTCTTTTTTTTTATCTGTCACTGATAAAAGGGAACATTTCCATCATCATGTGGGTGTATAGCTGCAGCCTGACCTCCCTATAGTATAGAAGCCAGCGGGGTGCCTGGGCATGGGCAATACTATGATCTTTTTTTCCCTGCAGTTTTTGTTCAGATGGTTCAAGAGTCCTGCGAGAACAGATATTCTTCCAATAGCCTTTTTATCTGATTCCCAGTGTCATCTGAGAGGCCTCAGTTATGTGAAAAGGTCTAGACTTGGTGCACAGATAGAGCCCACACAGGCATAGGGATCCATTGATACCACTTTTTAGATGCTTGGCTATTGATTCTGAGCACTGCAATATTTTTATGGGGTGGGCAGACTATTCCCCTTAGCTATTCTTTTTATTTTTTATATTCTTTCCCCTGTGAAACAGTAGATGGCACGGAGACATAATGACGGCGACATTGCATGCAGTGAGAGTGCTGGTGGGATTGGATCGCTGCCTTGCTATTCAGTAGGAACATGCAGGGCTTTGTGTGTGTGTGTGTGTGTGTGTGTGTGTGTGTGTGTGTGTGTGTGTGTGTGTGTGTGTGTGTGTGTGTGTGTGTATGTGTGTGTGGGGGGAGGGGGGGATGACTCCTGGTGGTCCTCCTGAATGGCCCTTGAGGGGGTTCCATGCAGGGCTTTTATTGATTGTATAGGCCTACTTTATTAGTCAGAATGTAAACAGCACGTGGTACAGACAGATTTAAGGCTTAAAGGATAGCACAAAAAAGTCCTGGGGACTTGTTTCTGTTGTGGTCCTATGTATTCAATTCATCAACATAGCATAAAAAAATCATCCTCGTGTGAAAGTGAGGGGCGCTCTTATCATCATACTTCATCATACATCATCACATTCCGGCCCCACACTTTTCTGTTCTCACTTTTCATCTTCACTTGTTAAGCCCTCAGCCAATCACTATGGGGTACACACAAAGCTGGGCACTCAAAACTGTACAATAATACATGTCATCAACACATACTAACAATGTACAAAGGAGAAGTAGAATCACACTTGTGTGAATTTAGTACAATTTACATTACCTCCTCTTGTGGTCTCGTGGATTTCAGGCCAATTTTGAAAGAGTGGTTCAAATCCTTTAAGAACCCCTGCTAAATAAAATTGCCAATCTATAACTATTTTGAAATTTGTGACAAATCTTCACAAATCTCCCCTAAAAAACATTTTTGAATAGTTCAACTAGCCAATCTACATTGACACCTTGTGAGCTTGTAGACTGGCCATTTTAACTATTCAAAAATGTTTAGCAAAATAGTAAAAAAGGCAAAGACATTCAGGGATAAGGGGTTTAGCGGTGACGAAAATGGAGCCCTTTAGTGTGTAGAGGGATACTTTATGGATAGACCTATAGCATAGACCTCTGGGGGACCTCGGTCCAATAATGTTTATAGGGTTTAAGTGGATAATACCTATACTTTGTCACATTCGTAAACTTGTCGATCTGATTTCCTTTGCTTCACCTACAATGACATTCCCCAAAATAGGGACGGACGGCAGGTTGAAAGTCATTGACCACTTAAACACCATTATGGTTGACCGGAGTCCCTCAGGGCTCTATAGGACTACTAGTATATTTTCTGTTTCCTGTAATTGTGGGGAAGACTTTAGATGGAAATAGCTGATCGTTGTGAGCTTGTCGATCGTCTATTTTCTGTGAAAGCCTTCCCTAAGGATGCTGAGCTTTAAGTGCTGGAGCCTGGCCCTTTAAACATTGCATTGATACAGTAAAGAGTTTATCGATGATGAACCATTATTGGTTTTGGGGTTTCTGGATTAAAATAATCCAGATTAAAATATACAGTAAATTGTTTTGTGAGACATTTGACTGTTGCCATATGATTATTGATTTATGTATTATGTGAATCTGGTTTGGTTATGTATGAATGTCATTTCATTAGGGTAAAATTGTAAACAAAAGAATAATCACAACACGGTCACAACACATCGCAAGATTGTAGATCAGCTGTTTTCACTATTTAAATAAATAAATAAATAGGGTTTATAATATAAAGCATATAGTAACAGCTACTGGCATTCAGCTTATGAAATGGTGTCAAAGATGATCATGTCTCGCCGTCAGCGGTTGCTTCACATGCATATACTGTATGAGTCAAACCTCCGTGCTCATTTGTTTATTTTTGGAACACAGCTTTTATATGACGCAGTATTAAACACCTCTACGGGAATTCAGGATGAGGGGGGGGGGGGGGTGACCCAGGTAGGGTGCATTACGTCAGACTTCGGTGCTCTATCATCAGGCCCATCACTTGATGTCACAGCGGACAATCACTGTCCAAAAAATGATACAGCAAGATGCTCCTAGAGGTTAAAGCAGCACAGAGTCTCACATTTGTTTTTACTCAATTTAATTTAACTATATATACAGCAATGTAGAAATACTGTAAATAATGTTACAAGTAAGTGTGGAATTCAAAATGTACGTGAATAAATCATCAAAATGCACTTAAAAGTGCCAAATGTGTAGAAAGTGCTCATTACACAGAAATGTCCTGCATGTTTCACAAGTTGTTTTTTGATTGATTGATTGATTGAAATCTTTATTAACAGTTTGTAGAATTTACAGTACATTTTAAGCACGAACTCAATACAAAGACTGTCAACTGTGAGTGGACGACCCAATTAAGCATTACACTTGTTTACAACAGGGTCCACATTGTTCAATTCATCAAAACATTTAAAGACACAAAAAAGGGAAAAGATACAATATACAGTGAGGGAAAATGGGGGGGGGGGGGGGGGGGATTCAGATTTTACAGAGGCCAGTTTCGAAATGCAGCCATCCGTAGGTGCCCTTTGAGAGCGACATTGTCACATGCATGTATAAAATAAAATAGAAATCCTTTGCTTGTATATCGAAATGTAGGGCTGAAGTGGTTTTGGTTTAGATTTTGTATTCAAAATCTTAATTTTAGTGGAGTAAAAGTATACAGTATTTGCCTCTAAGATGTATAGAGGAGTAGCTACAAGTAAAAGTAGGCCTCCTGAAAATTGGAAATACTCCAGTAATACTCAACATTTAACTTAAGCACAGTACTTGAGTAAATGTAAACTTAGTTACTTTACTCCGCTACTAGCGCCTTAGAGACAGAGAAGGAGGCAGGGAGCATACTGTAGTGTACATCTGTCATGGTGTGTTTTTTGGCCTGTGTGTCAGGTGACACAGATAATGGCAGCCGTATCCTCCCCCGATGGCGGACACTGTCCTTGTGCTGCTGCCGCTCTCTTAAGAAAGAGAGGCAGGAGGAAATGGCTGGGAACTCGCATCACATCACAGTGTCCGCCACGGACTTCTAGAAGTAGATAGTGCGTCCTAAATCGGCAGTGCCATATACTTGTTCAGCAAATAACATGTGATCACTCGAACAATTGAGAATACATTATGTTTAAAGACACTATTTACTTGTTTACAGGCTATGCTTAAACGTAGACTAATTATTTTCGTGTGTGTGTGTGTGTGTGTGTGTGTGTGTGTGTGTGTGTGTGTGTGTGTGTGTGTGTGTGTGTGTGTGTGTGTGTGTGGGTGTGTGTGTGTGTGTGTGTGTGTGTGTATTGTAATGCAATCATACACATTATGCAATGAAGCAACACCAGTGTGCTTATTTCATTTTATAAATAGAAAATCTAATCTTTTTGTGTGGAAGAAATAGGCCTTTATGTACGTCATGAGGAGCACAAGTCTGAATGAGGCCAGTGTGGATTAAAAGAACTATAGCCTTGTTTTATGGATCGCTTATTTCACAAATTGGGGCTGTTGTCTCGGAGCGCTGCACACAACTTGAATATTACATTTCCCAAGCCTAGAGTATAGGCCCTGGTATTCTGTGTGAAATCACTTCCAGTGCTCACAGATTAGACAAGTTAGTTAAATCGATATGGTCGTCTGTCTGGTAGGAGGCCAGGAGTGGTTTCAGGGTTTTTGCAAGCGATTGTCACTGGGGGGATGATAGGAAGTTGAAGTACTACTGAGCAATGGGATTATTTATTGGAGCCTAATATAAGATATAAGATACCGTGCAACCATGTACTCTGAACCCGGCTGACAAGCGGATCTACATAAATCAAAGTCACACATTTGCATCTTGTGAATTCTCTGTGGCTTTCCACAGCGGCGACACATTTAACAGACGGGGCCCCGGTATGGGCCACCTCATTTCATATTCTAAATACATCCCCCCTAAACTCCGTAGGGGATTGAGAACTTTTGACCAGAGCATTAGTGTGATAAAGTCTTTTACTTCAACTTTTTTATGAGGTCAACCATCTGAGGCGTTTAAAATGAAGAACCCCCGCCAAGTGCCGGGGCAGTGAATTTGAAGGTTGCCTTAGGCGGAGCCACAGCAGGGGGGCTTCCATTATAAAACCTCATCCACACCGCCGCACCTTTGACACGCTGCCGTCCCCCCAGAGTCGCACTCTGCCGTATTGCTCCACATCCTCCTGTCAATTCTGAAGGGGAAAACAGGCCTGGGTCTTGACAACCCACAATGTCAAAAGGGATTTCGGATGCATTCGCACGTCGACACATCTGCAGCAAACACCAAAGGAATAGTCACACAAATGCACACATAATCTCACAAGAGTCGCACACACACACCTGTGTTGCCAGATTTTGAGAGAAATAAGCGACCATGCAGGTCTATAAGCCCTACTATTATAGGTCACATGAGCACTTTACATGTAAACCTACAGTACATCTACTATTTCAAAATAGCCAATCTAAAAGCTCACAATGCGTCGAATCAAAAACATTCTTGAAAAAACAAATGACAAAATGTGGAATATATATTAATTTTTTGACACAAATCTGGTACGGGAGTCCCTGGCACAAACAGATCAGTTGGCTGTACACGGACAAATGCATATTCATGTGGGGGTTAGACACATCTGCAACCAGCTGCAACTTTACAGAAAAAGAAGCCCAAAGTCGCTTATAATAAGCATTAAGCAACACTGACGCAGGCCTGCACGCACGCATGTGCACGTGCCCACACACACACACACACACACACACACACACACACACACACACACACACACACACACACACACACACACACACACGGGTCGCATGTGCACGTCAAAAAAAGTCTGTCAGATATAGCTGACCAACCTTTGAAGACCTATAAAATGTAAATGAACATGTCTTTAGAGAGGAGCTGGACATTGAGCAGCTTGGACACATTTGAGTTGACAACAGGCTGCTGCTGAATGCTGGCAGTGAAAGTGACCTTGAGAGGTGAGAGGAGAGGAAGACAATGCCGGGGGGCATGTGACTAATAATTCTCTTCACATCCCCCCATGCCGAAATATATTCCAAAGTGTCTCCACAGGAGTAATTCAGACCACTGAATTGACAGGCTCAGCCGAAGAGATAAATTAAGTAAGTTTTTAGAGAGAGAGAGAGAGAGAGAGAGAGAGAGAGAGAGAGAGAGAGCTAGATACTTTTGGTCTGTGGAATTGGCCCGTGGCTGCATGGACCCGTCTCCCGGACTGATGAGATCAATTAAGTCGCGAGGGGTTGTCCAGGAGGACAGTGTGTCAGCGTAATTTATTTATAGACATGCCATGGAGGTATTTGTTAATTACAAATGCTATAGCTCCTTATCGGGCCAACAAAAATCCGCTTTTGACCCCAATGGTGAGGAGGACATTGCAATGCTTATCAACGATCTGCATCAGGATGGTGTGCATGGCCCGCGGTAAGGCCCCGTGCTGCCAGGAACAGAGATAATGCAGATTATGATATGCCCCCGGTGAGACTCAGGGGGCATCCAAATGTTTGCGTTGGCAAGAAGAAAAGCTCATAGGACAGGGCAGCAAATAGCGATACAGTTGGCAAATGAAGAGTGAGAGCTGGCTTTTATACAAAAAGGGGAGTTTTTCGTCTGAATCCCGTTTGAAACAAAACGTGTTCTCAACTTGAATCCTGCCTTCACGGTCCTCCTATCCGCGTCATTTGGCAGACGCTCATATCGTCTTCGTCAGGTGGAAACCTTGTATGTCCAATACTGTTACTTTTCAGGATTCACACCCGTGTGAACTGAGTGGTGCAACTCCCCCCCCCTCCTCTCCCCTCTCTCTCTCTCTATCTCTCTCTCTCTCTCTCTCACTCTCTCTCACTCTCTCTCTCTCTCATTAGCAGGCAACAGTGCAGCACTAATACTATCTCTCTCTCTCTGTTTCTGGCACAACAGCGCCCCTACTGGTAGTCATAGTCATAATGGTGCTCATGAACCAACACATACATAGGCACACACGGACATTGCTGTTCCTTGGAGTGGTTGCACCACTCAAAAAGCAGGCAACAGTGTAGCACTATCCCTCTCTCTGTTTCTGGCACAACAGCGCCCCTACTGGTACTCATTATACTGGTGCTCATTAATGTCACATAGGTGAACTGGAAACCTTGATTATGTCCAAAACTGTCACTTTTCAGGAAATGGGATTCCCCCCCCCATTCTAATCTAATGTACTTATAATTTAGTTTGAGCGGTACGCATAGGCTACTCAAGGTTCTAGGTGATAACCTATAACCACCACAACCCTGCACTGCGGTGGTTAGCAGAGGTTGAACAACCGAGCGGTGAGTCGCTTATCACTGCGGCTCAGTGACGTCATGTTGTACAGTATAGGCCGATTCCGTAGCGGGTCTCATGGTCGCATCCTATGTATTTCCTGTAGGCGGAGACGACACATCTGCGGTTTCCCCGCACCAAGCTTCTACTACAGTGAATGGAAAAGTGACTGATGTTAGTCTGCTTCAAACGTTACTCTTTTACCTGCTTTTTACTAACATTACAAAGATGCCCAGAACATTGGGATGAACCTGTGTAGTTTATGGCTGCTCCAACAGTAGTGGCAACATTAAAAAAGAAAAAGAAAACGGAATGTCAAAATATCTACCGCGGTGGCGGAGACCAGAGCCATTGAGTAAATGGTTGAGACAAAGCAGTGAAAGGTCCTGAAAGATACATAACGTCAGTCTTACCCAATACCCAATCTTTCTGTTTTAGGAACACAAGGCTGCTGTACTTTATACCTCATACTTTAATGCTTAGTATAAGTATAGCATAAGTAGTGGCAACTTTAATGTTGCCACTACTTATACTATACTACTGTTGGAGCAGCCATAAACTACACAGGTTCATCCCGATGTTCTGGGCATCTTTGTAATGTTAGTGTTAGTAAAAAGCAGGTAAAAGAGTAACGTTTGAAGCAGACTAACATCAGTCACTTTTCCATTCACTGTAGTAGAAGCTTGGTGCGGGGAAACCGCAGATGTGTCGTTTCCGCCTACAGGAAATACGTTGGCTGTGACCATGAGACCCGCTACGGAATCGGTCTATAGGTTTCCCCAATAATGGCAGTGAGTAGATTATCACCTAAAAACTAGGGTATGCCTATGTGTCGCCCTTAATACTCTTCATTGGTTCAATATTTATAAAACCCACAGAAATTAACAGGAAACATTTACAGGGAGAAAAAACAAACATAAAAAGTTGAAATATGGAGATACACGGATTCTGCCTGACAGAGACGATGAGAACATGAACACTCAACAAACAACTGGTTAAATGGTCACATAAATAGAGAGCAAAGAAAAACAATTTAGCGCTTCAAAGAAAGTAGGATACCAGGGGAAAAAAACAGAAAACAAAACTAGCATCTGTCTGAACAACATGCATCCAGTATGTAAATACAATTGTAAACAACAAAACATGTGTTTAACATAATTATGTATGCGCTATATGAAAAGGCCTTTGAGGCTGGCACATTACTGATTTATCCTCTGAGAAGGTGCAAATGTAACCAGATGAGGGTCCATTTTACATTGCAGTCATTTGAGAGCTAAATATATAAGTGTTATACAACATGGCTACATTTGGGTTCCATCCAGATAATCAGCAACAGCAACCATTGTCCATATAGACACATAGAACCAGCAACAGAATGCCAATAAGATACCAATAAGGCTCCCTTGAAAAGACACTTATTCTCTCAGGCATATAGTTGTTTATTGATGGTACATTTTGTAAAGCGTCCTTGGGTTCATGAAAGGCGCTATATAAATTCAAGCTGCTATTATTATTATTATTATTATTATTATTATTAAAGGATAACAAATCATTGAATTTGAATCCATACTACTTCACACAGATCTACAGTACAAGCTCAAACATTTGATGCTTTTGTGTGACGCTGTATTGTGATCAAGTGGAACGTTCATTTTGGCGATAAGAGCTTTCTGCCCCGACAGCATAAAAAAATCATGAAAGATTAGTGGCTATTATGGGAGTCCTGCAGGAACTGAACAGGGAAATGCTGATTAGAAGTATAGTAACTCTAGTGGAATCATGTTGGGTATGATGAACATTGTATTGTGTGTGTTGTGTGTTTAGTTGTGTTCTGTCTGCCTGTGTGCTCCAGTGCTTGCACTCTTCTGGGGAGGATTTCATCATCGCACATGATGAAGTGTGATCCTGACAGAGACAATGATACATACATACATACTACATACATGCACACACACACACACACACACGCACGCACGCACGCACGCACGCACGCACGCACGCACGCACGCACGCACGCACACACACACACACACACACACACACACACACACACACACACACACACACACACATGCATACATGCATGCATACATATACATAGGCTACATATACATACTGTAGGCTACGATTTTTACAGCTAATTTTTATTTAGTTTGATTTATCTACGATAGATAGAGCACCCTCTATCTATCGTAAACTAAAACACCAATGTGCCAAAATATCTCAATGGCAGTCAATAAGTTAAGACATAAGGCTAATTGACTGCCATTGATGTCTATAGACGTAATTTAAAATCCAATGATTAACCGCCATTGACGTCTATAGTATGTCAATCTGTGTTTTCATTAGTTTACGATAGAGGGCGCTCTTCTGCAATCTGCGTGTTAATCTAGGGCTACCGGATCAGAGGACAACTGGAAAAAATGTGATCATAACAAAATCAATCCAGAGACTCATTAATTTTCTGTGTGTGACATGAGGGCCCACCAGTGGTGGACAGTAACATTTTACTTGAGTAGTAATTTAGTAAATGTTTTTTGTGTGAACCTGGAGTATTTTTGGAATTTGTTGACTTTCACTCCACATAAAGGGCTGACTTTTCCTTTCCTGACTTTAATGGGTGTACAGTTACTGAAGCTCACAGCCCCACTGGCTGTGTCTTGATCTGATGGATATGGCTAAAATGCTCATCTATTTATCTCAACTGTGCAGCAGAAAGCTAGCACGCATTAAATGGTTCATTTCTTTTTAACTTCTGTTGAGAGAGAGAGAGAGAGAGAGAGAGAGAGAGAGAGAGAGGGAGGGGGGGTTGGGGGGGGGGGGGGGGGATGTAGAAAAAACTGTAGTGTTTTTCCTATCTTTAATCTTGGAGGTAAAGCCTGAGCTCCTAAGATTGATGTTGATGTGTAGTGGAATGGTTCTCTTTTACACCCACACTGGTGTGAATTAATGTGCTTGTTCCGCTTTACCTTTGTCTGTAAGATGGGGGCAGAGAGCTGAGCTCTATCTTCTTTTCCCTCCGTTCCTCATGAAATTAGAGACCCGAGCAAGCGAGCGTGTAACCCTAGAACTTCTTTCTGGGGTGTGAAAATACATGCTAGATTGTTCAAGGCTGAAGCTATCAAATCAGCCGTCGCTCGTGCTAACTGGTATAGTGCATGAAGCCTGATACATCCTGTGGAAAACCCAACAAGCGCTCACCGTTTGTCTGTCTATAGCATCTGCTGTCTATTACATGAAAATCAAAATTTTTACAAATATAAAGCTTTAAGAAATCGTGACCCTGAATGAGTTGAAATATGAAAAAATACATAAAAAGAACAATAATGTAAGATCAACAAAACAAGAAAAAAAAGAGGGGAGTTGCACCACTCAGTTCACACGGGTGTGATTTTTTCTTGTACGTGAGTATTTGCTGCTTTCACGTATAAGAATAATAAGCTAAAATATGTATTTCTTCCACCACTGAATATAGTATCTATACTCTATACTGTGTTCATCCACTCAGATCAGGACATTATGCTCATTATTTTGTGATTAATGACTGGGTGGGTCAGCTCAGGTCGCAGTGAGGCTTTTTTCATCTTATTTTGTAAAAACTTGCTACTTTCGTGTCACAACCTTTTTAGGATTTAAAATTGGGGTAATTAAGGGGGGGAAATAGTCCCTTTGCATCAAAACCGCAGCAGTGTGTGATTAGTAGTTGGACTTTACACTTAAAAGTGGGTTAAAGAAGAGGGCTTGCAAGAATAATAATCCCATTTGACGATGGAGAGAACACACAAGCATGCAATGCATGAAGTGGGGTCTGGGAACCGACTGGAGTCATTGTGGGGGGTCCATGTGAATGATTTTTATACCTCTACTATTCTGCTATGCATGTAGATTTGATATTTTCTTTTCCCCCCCATTTTCTTTAAAATCTTGGAATCATTTTCAAAACCAGAATCTTCTCTTATGCTTTTTAAATATATATATACCCACATATATTAAACGTTAAACTATAATGTATTTAACTTTGAGGAATATACTAGGCTAAAGGATAAAGGTTTGTTTGGTAGGAACCTTGTAGGGACCGTAGGGTAGCCTACGTGACGCACCCACACCCTGTGAGCACATCTAAGCGTCAGGAGCGTGAAGTTGAAGCTGAAGTTTTCTTCTTCGTGGGGTTTTTAGACAGCTGGTGGATGGAAAATAAGCTCCACCTCCGCGCCCGACGGACGCGACGGACAGACTCAAATGGACGCGACGGACAGACTAAAATGGAAGCCACGCACAAGCGTGAAAATGAAGCGCGTCACCCGGCAGTGATAGGCACTAGCCAATGGAACAGATGCAGCCTGCAGCCCATCCACTGGGCGGTTATTCACTTGTAGTTTTCTTCTTCACAGACCCAAACGCCCCTGGGAGGGATTTGTAAAGCCATATCGAGGGATACAGGCAGACTGGGGCATTGGGCACCTCGAAGTAACATTATGTCCAAAATGTTAACAAAACATTGAAAAATCGTCTGAAGAAATAAAGTAAAGCATTGGTTCTCATGTTTGCTTCAGATCACCCCTGTAATCTTTTCATCCATGGCACCCCTGGCTGAATTACATTGTCCATGACATTGAAAATAACTTTATACTTTATAAAATAGCCCGTTCTCTTCAGCCTCCACAGCCCTTCTCATCAACATCATCATCATCTCCGTGGTGGTCTAGTGGTTAGGGTGTGGCGCTCTCACCGCCGCGGCCTGGGTTCGATTCCCGGTCAGGGAACACTGTTTTATGACGAATTCCTGTTCTGTTCTTTAACTATATAGAAGTGTCTATTTGTACGTCTTTAATGTTTTGAATTGAACAATGTGGACCCTGTTGTAAACAAGTGTAATGCTTAATTGGGTCGTCCACTCACAGTTAACAGTCTTTGTATTGAGTTTGTGCTTGAAATGTATTGTAATTCTGCAAACTGTTAATAAATATTTAAATCAATCAATCAAAAATCTCCTTCTCACCGCCGGGTGACACACTTCATTTTTATGCTTGTCGGCAGCTTACATCTGACGCGGAGGACAGCGTCAGATGTAAACTGGCCGTCGCGCAAGTCGTCGGCGAAAACAAAACTAGTTTTAAAACTCCTCGGCCGGGAGGCGTACCCGGGTCCCCCGTTCCAAAGGCACGTACGTTAACCAGTCGACTAGACAGCCATGACTCGATAGCGAAGTAGCAACAGAGCAACTTATAGCCTACATTAGAATGCGCCTTTGTCTGTGTCAACATCTTGTCACTCAAACGTCCCTCTCACGCCCACCAAGAAATAGAGGACTACAGGCCTTTAAATAGGCTTCCGTGTCGTCTCCTCTAGGAACCGCCCAAAGCCCCGGAAGGATTTAAAGTGAGACCTGACGCGACGTCCAACTGACGCCTTCACGCCTGACAGTGTATTCACACCCACAGTTACAGGACGCACCAGCTCTGTTGTTGTGATTCCACAAGATTCCGGCTCCGTCTTATGAGCAAATTTAGAACTTCCTGTCTGAGAGCTAGCAGATTTAAGACATCCGGTTGCCTTCAGAATAAAATAAGGTTTTTTAATTCGTTAATTAAATAACTATTACATTACATTATTAGTGTAAAAGTGTGTTCTTTTCTTTAAGAATCACCCAACAAGGATTGTAGTTTAGCCCAGCCGGGCAATAAAGTCCCGTGCTCAGAGTAGTAATAAACAACCTGTCAGCTCAGTCTAGTCAAGTGCAACCAACAACAGGTACCGTGCGTCACGCACCTGTATAAGCAAGGTTCCTGCCTCAGCAATAAAGGTTCCTACTTCAGCAAGCAATAATAAACCTATTATAACAATTAGTATTAGTATTATTATTACATTACAGTTATTGTAAAGACACACATTATGTTTCTGTGTAAAAATAAGTAATTAAATAACTAATAAGTAATTCAATAATAATAAAAGTTATCTAAATGGATAAATGCTATTCACTGGAGTGCATGGACTTTATAAAGTGGACACTGGACAAAAGAGGCCTCCGCGAGGCAACTATCTGGACATACCCACGCGTTCGGGGAGATGTCCTCTACCACACCCCTCTTTGAGGCCTCTTTGTCCAGTGTCCATTCTGGGTCCGGAAACGGTACTTTTTTGAGCATTGACCCCAGTAGAAGGTCTGCTGCTGTGAATTTTACACCTCTCCCGCTTAGCGGAGAGTGGGGTGTGGTAGAGGACATCTCCCCGAACGCGTGGGTATGTCCAGCTAGTTGCCTCGCCGAGCCGTCTTTTGTCCAGTGTCCATTCTGGGTCCGGAAACGGTACTTTTTTTAGCATTGACCCCAGTAGAAGGTCTGCTGCTGTGAATTTTACACCTCTCCTGCTTAGCGGAGAGTGGGGTGTGGTAGAGGACATCTCCCCGAACGCGTGGGTATGTCCAGATAGTTGCCTCGCGGAGCCGTCTTTTGTCCAGTGTCCATTCTGGGTCCGGAAACGGTACTTTTTTGAGCATTGACCCCAGTAGAAGGTCTGCTGCTGTGAATTCTACACCTCTCCCGCTTAGCGGAGAGTGGGGTGTGGTAGAGGACATCTCCCCGAACGCGTGGGTATGTCCAGATAGTTGCCTCGCGGAGCCGTCTTTTGTCCAGTGTCCACTTTATAAAGTCCATGCCCTCCAGTGAATAGCATTTATCCATTTAGATAACTTTATTATTATTATTATTATAATGATTTAATTACTTATTTTTACACAGAAACATAATGTGTGTCTTATAGCATCATATAGCATCATTTAAATGTTTAATTTGTAGTTTTAATGTGCAAATTAAACTTTTTTTCAATACTCTAGAGGGTACTCTTATTTTGAAGAGATCGTTCACCGGAAGCCTTAAATCTGTTCATTAGATCTGTACACTACTAGACGCTGCCATGGATTCCACCAGTATTCCACCGAACAGGCACTGTTTACATCTTTGAGTTCTAGAGCGCGGCGCGCAATCATAACTTTGGGCCAAAGATATAAATTAACGAGGAAAGCCACGGAAAGGTAGCCTACATCATTTGGCAGCGGGCAGTGGAGCCACGACGTAACCGCGTTTGTAAAAAGTAGGCTAGTGCATCGATGACGCAAAAGACATTTTCCAGGTAGGACTATATGGGTATGACAATTATGAATGATGCGTTAGCCAATTCATTATTGGTGCTGCCGCCGTGCAGGTTGGATATTATCCATGTGTATTAATTTATTTTACTTTTTATTCTATATAATTCTATAATAGTCTATAATATTAGACTATTAGCTCTATATGGACCAGAGCTATTAGACTATTAGTGTTGTGAAAACGGTGTACGTGTTGAGGCTTATAGTACCATTTTGGTGAACTGTGTTCAATTGTGTGTGTGTGTGTGTGTGTGTGTGTGTGTGTGTGTGCAGTGTGTGTGTCACGCGCTGCGTGCTAAAATAAGTAATTGTTACAAAATATAGCGTGCCGCTTGCTTAATGCGTAATTGACGCAGGACGACTGCACTTTGTGTGTTTAGAGAAATATTTCTTCTTGCAAATGCAAGGAGCAGGGCGTTAATAGTAAAAAGAAAATGTTATGTTAAAAGTAGGGCTGTCAATCGATTAAAATATTTAATCAGATTAATCACATGATTGTCCATAGTTAACTGTGATTAATCGCAAATTAATCGCATATTTTGTATACGTTCTAAATATACCTTAAATCAGTGGTTTTCAAGATTTTTCATATAAATTAAGGCCCATTATTTATTCTGCATTTGAGCCACGGACCACCATTTGATGAGATTCTGGTCACATTCTCACCTAATACTTCGGTAGACTCAGATCCGTATGGGCGGGGATTTGGGATTCTTGCACATTTAATTGGCTGCGGTTTGCCTTCAAACTGTCATTCGCAGCAATTGGAAACGCAGCAGGGGGGACCTTTATCAATGTGTTCCATTCATAAACTATAGCCTACACAGTGAAATCTATGGTGATAAAATTACACTCATAACGTGCATGTGTCGTGCCGTCTGGGACCCCCCCCCCCCCCTCTCTCTCTCTACGCACGCAGCCGCCACACACTGTTCTTTTGGGCATGGAGGCACAGCGCTGCATGAGCGCACTGATATAACTCCCCAGTCCCACACAGTGACAGCACTCCATGTTTACGGCACGCACAGACAGACAGACAGAATATTATGTAGGCTATAATACACTGCAGTGTTTTTATGTGTTTTCTTAAGCAATTGATTAATGTACAGTTTGTACACGTCCTCATTTCGATCAGGGCTTCAGTCTCCTTATTCGACCACGTCTATCCACAGTAACGGTAACGGGACATCTTTGCGCTGCGTAAAATATGCCTTCTCCGTCTCCAACTGTGTTCAGCTCCTCACCCGCCACATTATGTTTGCTTCATTTCCTTTATTTACTGCGGATTGCATTCACACCTGACCTGCACCGAATCGTAGACAAGTGCGATTCGTAGCGAAGCGAAACCCACGTTTTTGGGCGGAGTAAAATGCGGTTATTTGCTGCGCATTAGGATTCGAATGAGCCTTCACACCTGCCAAACGAAGCGCACTTTCTGACAATGCGCAGCAGGATTCGTTTTAATCGCAGCAAAGCTCTCTGGTATGAATGTGACCTTAGCCTTCCAGACCCAAACTAAAGAACTGTATTGATGTTGGCCAATGCCATTACGAGAGATAACAGGCCATGTTGATCAAAATAACATTTTTTCAAAGTTTTCTAATTGTAGACTCACTGGGAGAGAGAGAGAGAGAGAGAGGGGGAGAGAGGCGGGGCTCACTGACTGCCTGCATTCACATGCATGCGTCTCTCAACCATTCTGTCAAACTTCACAGTGCGTTAATCGCGCATTAAAAAAATTAGTGCAAAAGAATTGTGAGTTAACTAGTTAATAGTGCGTTAACTTTGACAGCCCTAGTTAAAAGTATTACTCCTCTGAAGCTGTTCTATTCATAATCGTCTCTGTCCAAACCCATTGGAAAATTTGTTATATAATTTTCGCTAACCAATAACAGTAGAGGCCGGTGTTGCTCCAAATTTGGTGATGTCAGTGTTCTCTGCTGTTTTCTACTGGGGAGGAGAGGAGAGGGGTCTTTGTCAGGTCAAAAACCTCTTATAGGCTATAGGCTTTACATTTTGTGTTTTCCGTAAATTAAGGCCCTGCTTGATAGCCTGGCCCAGCCTGTGTGGTTTCTGGTGTAGGAGCGGTGTATCCTATTGGTTCACCGTTCTGAGCACCGACACCCGCTCCTCTACACCAGAAACCACACAGGCTGGGCCAGGCTATCACCAGCTCCTCTACACCAGAAACCACACAGGCTGGGCCAGGCTATCACCAGCTCCTCTACACCAGAAACCACACAGGCTGGGCCAGGCTATCACCAGCTCCTCTACACCAGAAACCACACAGGCTGGGCCAGGCTATCACCAGCTCCTCTACACCAGAAACCACACAGGCTGGGCCAGGCTATCACCAGCTCCTCTACACCAGAAACCACACAGGCTGGGCCAGGCTATCACCAGCTCCTCTACACCAGAAACCACACAGGCTGGGCCAGGCTAGGCTATCACCAGCTCCTCTACACCAGAAACCACACAGGCTGGGCCAGGCTATCAAGCAGGGCGTTAATTTACGGAAAACACAAAATGTAAAAAATACAGGTATAAGAGGTTTTTGGCAGTGATGATTTATTTTTCCTTCGTAACCGTTGACCACAACACTGACCACTACAACACATTCAACTGTGACCGTAGCCTTAAAAACACTTAACTAATGATGACACACTTTCTCCTTATTTTGTAGGACATGACATGATGACAACAGCACCACATTGACCACAACATAGTAAATAAGTTCATAACACACACACACACACACACACACACACACACACACACACACACACTCACTCACTTTTGAAATACGATCTGGGGCAGTTCATCGGTAGGAATGATTTCCCCCTTGGTCTCTGTGGTATAAATGAAAATCTATCTTACAAATGTGGCGCCAAAGGAGACTTCAGAGTTTACAGTACAGGTTAATGCTGATGGTGACAATATGTGGTAGTGTAAGCGGTCTCGTTCATTTCAGCATCCAGCCAGTCTTTATGTAAGCTATGTCGTCTATGTCGGGTGGAAACCTCATGTATCCAATACTGTTACTTTTCAGCCTTCATATCCAAAAGCATGCATCAAAAGTAACAGATCGACAAGCTCAACACGCTTTGCACCTCGTTTGAGCTTGCATATCTGCTACTTTTGATGCTTTTTGTGTGATGCTGTACGTAGCTACATATTCATTTAGGAAAAATCACAAAAAGTTAAAATGTGGAGATAAGGTTTCTGCCCAGCAAAAATATATTATTTGTCATTGTGTCTACTTGCCAGCCCATAGAGCCCCATTGTGAACCCGGACATTTTTAGTAAAACGGTAGAAATATTGACTATGGGTACCAGCATTTAGAAACTGCCGGATGCTAACTTGCATATGATGAGACATTTTTAAAATGACTTAGCATAATATGTAACCATACCATTAACAACCTACAGTATACAAGGCAAAATGTACAAAATGTCATCATGCTTTAAGTAGCATGTGACGTGTCAAACTAGGGCGTTTATAATAACATTGCGCTGGGCATTTATACCTTGTGCTCGCGTGTGCACGTGACGTGAGGTGCTTTCCCTGCCTGCTGAAAACGTATAAAAGTGGCTTCCAGCTGAATAGTGCCACTATCACAGAACATCTACAGTATGTATCCGTAAACATGTGCAATTCTGCAACTTTTCTTCCCCTCCTGCAGGAATACAAAAATGTGCATATTATTTTTCATAACTCCTGAACCTCACCCAAAGAATTTTGAGAGTAAGCAATATTTTATTGATTCATGAACAACATGCATTTTTCGGATACATGTTTTTTTTCTTCTTCTCCTTTTTGTGCAGTGACAGAGATGGATTGTTGTAGGCACAGTATAGAATTCTACGATGGTGGCCTATTGTTATGGCTCTGTTCAGTGTAAAATAATCTGGAACAACAAAGCTACCTTACTGTATGCCAAAATGATTCACTTAGTATGATTGATAATGCTCTCTATATAAATCTTAACCACTTGAACCCCAGCATCGCTATTCTGGGGGGAACATGATTTGCCAAACAATCTACACACTCGCACCGTGTCACAAGCAGCATGTTGTGAGCATTCAAAGGAATGGTGCTTCTTTCGTGTAACGTCAGAGGTCCAACTCTGTGTCGTGGAGCCACGCCTGCATCTCTGGTCCCAGGTCAAAGAGGCTGGCTTCCGAGGGTAATCTGTATAAGGGGCAGGTGTAGATGATATGGTCGGCGGTCTGCTCAGGATCACCGCACTAGCATGCCGCACTGAACGCCAATCCCCACTTCTGCATTGATGCATTGAAGCACCCAACCCCAGTTCTTAAGTGGTTCAGTGTGGTCCATTGCTGGCTAGGTAGGTCATCTCCTCCTATGGCGCCATCTCCTGGTTCCCAGATGTACCGATGCATGTGAGGCCCGGCTGACTCCCACTCCTGCTTCCACGCTGCTGCCAGCCATGCATGGAGATGGAGATGTCCACAGAGGTGGAGTTGAGTATCTCCTGTGCTGCCCTGTTGCAATGGTGCTATTGAGGGGTTATAATCATGGAACCTAGCATCCCAAATCCTGATTCTGTGGTGAACATTCAGTGAACAGCATTGTGAGCTTGTACCATAGATGGCATGCAGCTATTTTCAGCTAAGCTATTTGGTGTAGAGAAGAAAGAAAAGGAGTCGGCATTGATATCACTCTATTATATACACGTTATCAACTGTTATCAAGACATTGGAATATGGCCATACTGACGTTGTTTTCAGCGATGGCACTCAGCTGTGAGCTGTGGTTCACTTGGAGCACGTGCAGGACGGTGCAGACATGTCAGGGGCATGGAAATAATAATAATAATTACTATTCTATGCCTATCGGTACGCAACTCGTCGCAACGCTTGGCGGTGCCTCACGTGGCTCAAGGCCTCCGTCATGGTCACGTTCACGGTCATGGTCATGGTCACAAAAAGCAAGCGCTCCCTAATGTGTCAGAGGTTTCATTTCCGCGTTTCCTACTATTAACACACATTGGCTCTATGCCAAGCTTTTGATCACGGACATATTCTTGATTATAGGCTGATAACATTCAAAGTGGGTGGTATAAGCCCCTGGGGGATCCTGGTCAACTAAGAATACTGTAGCTTTTAAGAGTTTTGCTGCTGTTCACGGCTTCACACCCACCCAGTCTGTTTGAGCTGTACAATGAGGGATACAGGATAGGTGGGCACTAGGGCAAGCCCCCAGTGAGGCTCTCCAGTGTTAAAGCACTCGGCCCTAGTGGTTGGAGCGTGAACTGCAGGCGGACCTGTGCATTCATGACGAGGAAACCCCGTGCAGCTGGGCTTTAACATTGAGCGCTCGGTTGCACTTCCGCATTTCCAACCAAAATATGGTTGGCAAATGCGGAAGTAGTAGTGAAAAGGCCCAATCGACCATTTTAGTGACACATAAATAACACATTATCATACAACAACAGATGTGGGCGTGGCTTAAGTTCAGGTGGGTAAATAAGGTTACATTGTTAGCAGGAAATGATACCTGAAAGTTATTAACCGTCGACTGCACTGTATGCATTTGATATGAATATGATACATCCACATCTGAACATTGTAGACGTGTTCATTTGTATCATTATTTTTGGCCGGAGAGTTGCGGGATTTTGTCGTGAATACCGTTTAAGGAAATTACATTGACGCTTTTCAAATCAGTTTACATTCTCCGTGTATGAAACAAGTGTTGAAACGAAGTGTAGACGGTTTGTCACACTGAACTAGACTTAATTCAGCAACTTACTTTAGATGCACGCACAACGATCAAAGACTGCATATTACTGAGGTTACAGACAAAAACTGCACTGAAAGTGCTCTGCTGTACTGGGTAGCAGGTGTAGCAATTATGCCTGATTAATTATGATATTTATAACCACTAAGAATGAATTGATAATGGTTACAAATACAATGTCAATTGTCACTGATTAGGTGGCCTGTACCATTTAGAAAGGGGAGAAGATGGGCTAGGTTGCACTGACCTGGGCCGTACCATTAGTGAAGGGGGAAACAGTGAGGCCTTTTGAACAAGTGTTGTGATTGGTCGGAAAAAAATCGTATCCGGGGGAAATATGTCTGACGGATGTTCCGGACCGACACTTCTGCCGATAGCGTCTCTACCTTAGGTTGTGACCAGACTTTTCTCTTTGCAGATGAGTAAGGCTGAGACCGAGGCTAGTCAGTGAGTGGACAAATAATACATCAAGCGAGCAATGAAACAACCAATCAACCAGTCAGTCAGTGAGTCTGTTACTAACTTACTATAAGTCATTGAATTGATCACATATCAAATCCTTAGTCAAGCAAATCAAATAAACTATACTGAGTATTGTTATTATCTACTGGCACATAGTATGCTGTTTTTGTTGGGTGGATACCTTGTATGTCCAAAACAGTTCCTTTTCAATACTATTTAAAAACATATAAAATTGTGAAAATATCCGATCTACAACCTCACAACGTGTCACGTTGCTATTTTCAGTACTTTTGCGCAACACTCTTTAAATATGGAGATACAACGTGCAACGATACGTTTTGTTAACATATATATACAGTATATATGCTTGTGCATTCATCATAGAACTCATTCAAGTCCCTTTTTACTCTGAGAGTATAGAGCCCAGTACTACACCTTTACAGTACATACTCAATAGGTATCATCTTTGAATCAACATCCTTCATCCTCTGATACATAGCCTAATGTATTAAAAAAATACGCACCCCCCCCCCCCCCCCCCCCATTGCCCTTTGAGAAGTGAAAACTAGTGTTGTTGACTTACAGTCTCATTGACCTTTTTGTCGCTTATATATATTGTCGATGTGGAAGTGAAAAAAGTAAATTCAAATGGTTTTTCAAAAGGCCACAGATAGAAATAAAACTAATAAAAACAAGAAAATCCCAAATGGAAGCCCTTTCTAATCCACTACAGACTACAATAGTTGGTGCCCAACTCTTGTCCTCAGGACCCCTGTCGGGTCCTGAGGACTGCCGGGTTTTCTGTCCCAGTAGATCCAAGTAAAAGGACACCAGGATTAGGGATGGGTATCGTTAGGATTTTTTCGAGACCGGTACCGATTCCGGTTCTGCTTATCAATTCCGGTTCTTAACGGTTCCCTATTTCGGTTCCAAAATGGTATAAAATAACTTAAATAAGAGGTCAAATGTTTATTTAACAAAAAAGCTCAATGTCAATTTGAGTATATATATAATGTACAATGAATAGTGTAACATCCTCTCCTTTATTGAGCCATTTGTGGATAATATAGTGATTATTTTAAATATAATATATCTATTCTGTATTTACCCAGGGCAATAGTGTTGTAGGCTACTTCTCTTACTACTAACTACTGACAATGACAAATAAAAGCATGTCTGAGATCTGAGAGCAACACACACACACACACACACACACACACACACACACACACACACACACACACACACACAAATTAGCATCGCTAATGGGGGGGGGGGGCATCTCCAGCCGATAGGTGAGAACGGTGGTGGGTTGATATTGATTCAATGCTGTGCAGCGCACATCCATGATCATGCAGTGAGGCAACTCAAGCCCACCACACACCGGCTGCGTCCGCCACGCGGCGCCGCGCGTCGGACACAGCCACAAGCCGCAAGCCACAAGCCCACAACGCGTCGCTGATGCAACGCGGTGTAGGCTTGTAGATCAGCTCTGTTCCCTGCGCTTCTATTAAAAGGGTAGAAAATAAATAAATAGCGTGTGACCGCGTGTCTGTGAGAACCGATAGAGAGAACCGAAATTGAATTATTGTAATGGGTACCCGGTACCCAGGCACGTTCGGTTCGGTACATACTTGGTCCCGAGTTTCGGGACCCACCCCTAACCAGGATGGGCTAATTCAAAGTTCTTTGTAGGATGTAAAACCCAACAGTACCCGGACATCCAGAGGCTCAGGGTTGTTGTGTACAGTATACTACTAGACTGTAGAGTCGGTATGGTTGTACTGCATTCAACATACTGCATTTACTGAGCATTATAACCAGTGGCTCAGAAGTAGAGTCCTTTACAGGCCCAAATTATGGGCCCTGGCCTGGCCCGGGTCCGCAGTGGAGTTCAGCCCAGGCCCGGCCCAGCCTGTTATAGTACCACAGTTTTCAAGCCTGACACCTTTTCTAATGTGCGATTTCACAGCGCAGCAGTGGCTGCACTGTCTGTCATCTGCTCTCGTGCTAATAAACAAAACCACAATAATAAGTGACCTGATGAAGATGTAACTGAAACATCGAAACGTTGTCGCTTTATTACTTGCACCCTGTTAACCCTTGGACTACCAGTCCCAATTTTTTTGTTTGGGTAACAAATTGGCATATTTTTAATTCATCGTTTTAACATACAAGAAAGATCTGGTGGATTGAAGAGATGGTTTTTTTTTTTCATTCATTGCAAATGTATTCTCTCGATTCGCCACCAGATGGCGGGAAAGCATCATTATGCTGATTTTGGCTAAAATAGACGGATCTTCCTAAGTCACTTCCGGTTCAACGATCAACAACATCCTGTAGTATTTTGACCCTAGTCAATAGCTTGGCTGGTCCGGATTGCTAAGCTAATGCTATATTTTTCATAACTAAGTCAAATTAACCTCAAATCAACCCCAAAAGATCGCAAAATATCACATTTTTTACAGCGACGCACATAGAGACGGCGCGCGTGCACGATAGCGCACGATCACGCGGATTTCGGCCGTTTTTTGGTAAATTACATCCAACATTAGTGATATTAGCGAAAAAATGGGAGGTTTAGATTTTTCGATTAATTCCGTTTTTTCCGTGAATTGTAGGCCAAGGGTTAATAAAATAAGGGCTTAAACTGTCTTAGTTGCTCCAGTGCCTCCTTTTCTCCCACAATAATAAGTCTCAAGAACAATTACATTTTCTGCACAGTGCAAAACCCACTGGATCCTTTGTTAACGTAGTAATTCTCCTGCAGTATTTTTGACTGCCCGTTTTGGTGGGCCGGGCCGTGGTCGGTTCCCGACAGGCTTGCAGGGCTCTACTCAAAAGTAGCAAAACAGCAGCAATGGCTTTACAGTTGCTGTTTTAAAGGTGCACACCCATTTTCAACCTCATCCTTATTGTTGCTGTTGGGCAGAAACCTCTTATCTCCATAATTAACTTTCTTTTTTTAGTTTTTTGGGTAAATGAACACCTACTTGATTACGGTATACTACAGTGTCACACAAAAGTCACTTTCTCGCCTGTGCCTCTCGCATGGCTGAAGTCCATTTGGACGGCGTGCCTCTGTCGATTAACTGAGAAAGGCACTTTCACATTACTGAAGTGCGGAAGTGCCCGGGACGGCAACGTTTGGCTGGAATGGTAATTCAGTCCATTTCATGTTTGGTCACATTTGAACCAAGAAGTCTTGAAAAGGCCCTTTGGGGAATGAGAGTGTGTTGGAAAAGCCAGAAAAGGTTGAGTGCCATTAGAAACTGGCTGCTGTTCAGCACCATGGAGAGTGACATGAATAAACAATGCAGCTTCTCTCATACAACCAGTGTTCTTGACACTTTAATTGCTGTTGTCTTTAATGACACTTCTTTGCTGTCCTGCTTTTCTGTCTGTTGTCTATGCAAGTATTCATCGATTGTTATTGAGTTGCAGTCAAACCGTAAAGCAACCATGAATGCACCATTGTTCTTTATCTTTCTTCACCACATTTTTCAGAGCAGAGTGCGGGCGATATCATTTCAGTGGGTTGTTCATCAGCCTGCCTGCCAGATTTATTTTCATTGTTTGTGTACATTTTGATTAAATAATAGCTTTTTTTTGTAGATTGATGTGAATGTAATATTAATGAAAGTGAAATGTACATTTCTGTGCCCACTTTTTATATGCACATTACCCGCACTCAACCCGTGGGTCGCGACCCCTCGGGGGGGTGGTGGGGGTCGAGAGACATGGCCAAAGCATTTCCGGGGGTCCCCAGCCAAAAACGTTAAACACCTGCACTAGACATTCGTCATGACAAAATACAACATTATCTGACATTTGTCACTTAAATGTACATTTACATCTGGTCATTGGCATAATTCAGTAGGTCACCATTTTCAGTGTAGTAGCGCCATGTCCAAGGCTACCACCAATAAAGACGCATAATTAATTTGGCTGTCACCAGTCGTCTAGTTTATGTCCAACAACGTGTCCACAAAAAGTAGCTACCGCTCATTGACGCAAAGACACAAGGACCGACGTGATAACATTAGCGGCTGAGGTCAGCAGTTTGGGAGTTTGCTGGCAACGTAAAACTACCGGTTGATGGATTCATTCAGTAAAGTTGTTGCCATGCAGGACTCGGGAGCAAACACATTGTTATGATAAGTCCTCTCCATGATCGATATCGATATCCCATTGATCATCCATGCATGTGGTAAGATTAACGGACATAAATCCTAGGTGTTGTATGAGGGTGATGGTCATTCAAGCATCACGTTGAGTTGTCCAAACGAGCAGACTATCAGCACATCGCAACGTATAGCCCTAGAATGGCTGTGATATTGCACACATTCATGTATGCATGGTGCTGAGCAGAATGTGGTGCTGGGAAATGCATAATTATGTGGTAATACTGTGATTGAAATTCAGTGTGCTTGTCAGTTTCATTTGTGCAAGACATTGCTTATAAATAATAATAATTCTTATCATAATAATTATAATGGAATACATTTTAGTCTAATAAAGTCTAAGTAATATGGGACGTACAATTACATTTCCCATATTGATAGAGACACATTTAATTTACAGTTACATTTTAAGCATTTAGCTGATGATTTTAAACGTATAGTATACAATTACATTTCCCATATTGATAGAGACACATTTAATTTACAGTTACATTTTAAGCATTTAGCTGATGATTTTGAACGTATAGTATACAATTACATTTCCCATATTGATAGAGACACATTTAATTTACAGTTACATTTTAAGCATTTAGCTGATGATTTTGAACGTATAGTATACAATTACATTTCCCATATTGATAGAGACACATTTAATTTACAGTTACATTTTAAGCATTTAGCTGATGATTTTGAACGTATAGTATACAATTACATTTCCCATATTGATAGAGACACATTTCATTTACAGTTACATTTTAAGCATTTAGCTGATGATTTTGAACGTATAGTATACAATTACATTTCCCATATTGATAGAGACACATTTCATTTACAGTTACATTTGAAGCATTTAGCTGATGATTTTAAACGTATAGTATACAATTACATTTCCCATATTGATAGAGACACATTTCATTTACAGTTACATTTTAAGCATTTAGCTGATGATTTTAAACGCATAGTATAAAAGGACGCACTTGTTGACATCACATGCAATTTTTAATGTGAAGATTGAAACGCAGCATCCCTACCATACATACACCACAGTATTTTTGTTAGATTAGATACCGTACCACACTCTAAAATGTCATACTGTATGCCTACTCAAGACAATAACATCCTTCACCTTGCCCGACCACATTAAGCCATTTTGGGCGGGAACCCCTTTTGGTGTTAACATTATGTTATGCTTTAGTTATTGAAAAATAGCAGTGGCGCGCTACGAGCTTGTAGGTCTGCTATTTTTTTTAATTCAAATAACCACTGACATAGAAACATAGCTTTTTCAGAAAACTGTCAGGATTTAGAAGACATTTTTAGAATCTGATCTCAGGTCAAAATGGGTTAACATGTTACCTGGCAACTCAGACCGTTTGCAGACCACTTGCTCCATGTGATCCCTGTTGGCCCCGAGTTTGAATCCAACTCCTTTCTTAACTTGCACATACTCTCCTTTCTCTCTCTACCCTTGGATTTCTGTCCCTCTAGTCTACATTATCCTTTCTGAAGAATAAAGCATAACATGTCAAACAGTAAAGTAACTAAAAGGTGGCTTGCAGTAAGTATACCGTCTCTGTCAGGTAGAAACCTCATATGTCCAGTACTGTGACTTTTCAGGATTCATACATTCAAAAGCATCAAAGGTAGCAGATCTACTACTACAGATACTTTTTATGCTTTTTTTTGTAGTGTGATCAAGTAGGCTGTTAATATATATGAAAAAACACAAAGTTAGAATATGGAGATAACAGGTTTCTGCCCGACAGCAACGATATACAGGAGGCCATTGTACAATGCTAATGTTTCGGCTGATTAGGTGCGATTAAAACAAAATTACTTCATTTCTCTGGGTTCCACTTAATGGTGTTGTTACATGTTAGGGGGATTAGGGAGGGCACCTAGTTTCCTCTTAACGGTTTAAGCGTGGGCAATTTAGCTGGTTTATTTGGCTGATTTATGGAGACGTTTATGGAGACGTTTGTGGTGACTGTCCATTAGACATTCTGCCTGCAGCCTCTATGCCCTGCAGCCAGTGTTTGGTTCATTAACGGAGTCCATATTGAGTGTAGCATCCCAGGGAAACCCTGGTGGTGTCTTCCAAAGAGCAGACTTTCTCAGGACACTGAAGAAAAACTGCTTGATTTCCCCTGTGTTGACTGTGCCTTTCTCCACATTTGGCATTTGGCATTTGTCATTTTCAGTTGGGTGGACAAATGCTCCAGGGCTTGTGAAGAAAGTTAGCAACACAAAATGAGGGGAGAGCTAGATTTGGGGCAGATTAATTGCATTTTGAGATCAGCTTGCATTTGTGAAGTTTTGAGATAAAAGGCCTCAAGCTAAAGTAATTTAGCTTGAGACTACTGAAGCTACTGAAATCATACCAAAGCATGACGCAAACACCATTGATGACGCATGTTTGCAAATTGTCATTTCGGTAAAATGTATTTTTCCGTTTGCTAAAGAACTGGAGAGACAGGGGAACAAACTCCTGTTACTGAACACTCGATATATCAGAATATATAGCTATTTAACACAAATTGCAGTTGACTGACACAGACAAGAGACAACTGTTTACTAACTAACAGTTTATGTTAATAGCGCAGAAGGTCAAAATGCACTGATTTGGCAAGTCACTTTGAAATGGAGAGAGTGCAGCTTTTGATTGGTGAACTCTCTTGTTATGAAGCACGGGGCGGGCACGGTGAAAGCACTCCATTACATGGCCTGGTTGTTGTGTGCAGGATGCACTACAGCGGCGGCAGCAGCAGCCTGAAAGCGCTGACTGCAGGGAAATGTAATTATGATGCGACCACCGACCGCCCATTAGCGCTGACTCACTGCTGCAGTGGGGCCCTAATCCCAGCTATAAGACCTTACTTACTATAAGAGTCTTACTTGTGTACACACTGTAAGACCCACTGATCACACACACACACTCGCACAAACACACAGATCGTTGCTGTCTCCATTTTCTGATTTTTTTTTGTGTTTTTCCGTGAATTTAAAGTATCAAAAGTAGCAGATCTGGAGGCACTCTGTAAAGGAACTCCTGGTGGGCTCCTTACTGGCATGTGAGTCATTAGGATTCAACACCAGTGACAACACAGACACGTGTGTAGCGAGGAATTAATTCACAATGACTAAATTGGGGAGAAATTGCATGATTTCAATAGTTTGAACACTTTATCTGTCAGATATTAATTAATTAATTCTTCTGCCACTGCCAGTGTTTTTCGTAATACCCTTATTTTGAAGGCTCACGGAAAAAAACTATGTGAACCGGATGTAAACAAATGCTGTGTTTAGTGACTTATGATTGTCTTTCCTTTCACCCAGAAAATAAATGTTGTAACCACGATCATCGGTTCTTTAGTTATGGGCATAGAATCCGAGATAATTGCATTTTTCTAAATCTGATGCGGATGGCAGGCAAAACTTTCACTTCTGGTACACGTACATTTCCGGTTGTATCTGTCGCTTAGCAACCTAGAACCATTCATACTTTGGCGAAGAGTGTGAACTATCATAAATCACTGAAAAGACCACATATGACGGAGATCTCCGTCATCGGTGCTGATCTACACACTTGCAACACATCACAAAGTATATTTTTTAACATATGAATATTGCATTGTTGACACAGACAGACACACACACACAGACACACACACACACACACACACACACACACACACACACACACACACACACACACACACACACACACACACACACGGTCGTGAAAACCAACCAAGTGCTATTTTCGTGCTGGGACACAGGCAGCCAGGGACACACATACAGTAGCTGTCTATAGGAGTGGTGGCACCACTCAAAAATCAGCACTTGCACAGGAAATCTGGTTCAAATCCACAATAAAAGAGGAAATGGTGCTGCTTTAAACTAATTGTATTTCAACTCATTTCATGGGGGATGCACACTTTGAGAACTTGCTCTAGTGGGTAGCAAACCAGGCATGCTATCTTGCTTTCATTTTATAATTTGTTTTACGATGGATGTCAGTGGCAGACAGACTATAGAGACGACTGTTAAACCATTCTAGATTAAAGTTTTAGACCAGAGTGACGCAAATGACTTGGGAGTGGACGCCGTCCAAAACAAAATGCCTCCCGCACTCACACTGAGAGGAATTAATTAAACACTGATGGACAGAGCAGAGCGATAATTGTAATTAAGCCACTGCCAGTTTCTATTATGTGACTCACATCTGCATGCTGCAGAGTGGCTCCTCTACATGCCTGTCTAATAATCCTCTAATACCCAATGTTCTATCTGTTATCATGTGCAGTAATATATACCATACCTGTAGCAGAAACTTGTGCAATATTAACATGATATGTTATCGTTGTGCTTTCTAAACCGGTTTGCCGTTGACCAAAGGTCAAACCCAATCTCAAGGCACATGTTTTTGTTTTTTGGAATACATCTTATCAAATTATACCCAGAGACACGCATGCACGCGTGCCGCGCACACGCACTCATGCACGCACGCACGCACGCAGCCACGCACACACACACACACACACACACACACACACCACACACGCACACTTTTTTTGAGAGGCCAATAAGCAGGATTAGCCAAATCAAATCTCATTGATGTTAATTCAGAAATAATTATGAATTACATAACGTGCCATAACAGTAGGCCTCCTAATATTATCTGAAAGTTATGCAATGTCATTACGGCTGTTTTCACATTCACATTGCATTTCATTAATATTGGATAGGTTTATTTTCTCTCTGATTTTACGGACACAGTTGCACTTAGTTTTATTATTTTCTGTAAAGCCTAATTTCTATGTTTTATTTCAGTTAACTAAAATGTTCTTCCAATTCTAGTTTGTTATTTTGTTAGTTTTAGTTAGCAGTGCAGTGACTTGATTGGTTCTAAAGCGTGAGTTGGATTGCAGCTGTTCATGTTCTAGCCAGGGCCGGACTTACCGTTGGGCTAGGGTGGGCTGTCGACTGTCCTCGAGGGCAGTTTTTTTTAATGATTTGAAATTGTAAAGTATTGCAATCTAATTCATGTAAGATTTATGTTTAGTTGTTGTATATTTAGTATTATGGTTAAAACACACTGCAGACAGTGACGCTGTGTTGTGGGGGGTAGCTGTGGAAAGCCCTAAAGCCTGCCAATGTCGCTGTGCATGTGCGACTATAGTGTCTGTCTCTGTCTCTGTCTCTGTCTCTGTCTCTGTCTCTGTCTCTGTCTCTGTCTCTGTCTCTCTCTCTCTCTCTCTCTCTCTCGGGGGGCTGGGTACCCCACAATTACACCAAAATTAAAACAAAATGCCCCCAATATTCTGCTGTAAAACTGGCAACTGCATTAGTGCACTATTAGTGGCTTTACTTTATTATCTTTATTGCTCATCTCTCTTACTGTGATTTTATAGAGCACATTGTGAAATATTTTACTGTAAAACATTAGTGCACTATGACACTATATACTGGCTGATTCATTCAGCGACTAGTCTGTCTGCCTGCCTGCCTTTCTCTTTTGGGGGGGCTGGCCAGCTGGGTACCCCAAAATTACAGCTAAATTAAAATAAAATACCCAATTTTTTTACGGCCGTGCGACTTTGTGGAAAGATGGGAAACAATACATTCTGAACAGAACCACTATCTTTTACTTCCTTATCCTTTTCTAACAGACTGAACTGAAGGCAATTGACCTTTTTTTACCAATAAATAGTAAGGAAAATGTTAACTGGTTAATATGTGTAACCCATTTAACCCATTTAGACCTGAGGACAATTCTACAAATGTCTTCTAAATCCTAACAGTTTTCTGAAAAACCCTATGTTTCTATG
>NC_139707.1:29471338-29593838 GCF_964188405.1 Protomyctophum parallelum
GCGTGACGCGACGTGGGCGCGTTGTTCTTGATCAGCGTGGGCCGCGCCGGCCATCGCGCATGTAGCCGGCGCCCCGCTTCTCTGCCACGACTCTCTGCTCACCTCCTTCCCACATATTTATAGAAACATAATAAAGCAGCAAATGTATACTTCATTTTGTTTCTTTAGGAAAAAAAAAGTTACAATGAAAACATTTAGACAGCCATGTTAAACATAAATAAAGGCACATAAACATAAAAAAACAAGGAGCTCCGTAACAAAACAATTTCAATAGGCCTGCCGCCTACTGCAGGCATTACTACACTAAACAATGTTGGTGTTGGAGCACGTCCGCCTATGTACCTATGTGGTCATGAGCACGAGTATATGACTATTAGTACCAGTAGGAGCGCTGTTTGCCAGAAACAGAGAGAGAGATTGTATTAGTGCTGCCTGTTGCCTGCTAATGAGAGAGAGAGAGAGAGAGAGAGAGAGAGAGGAGGAGGGGGAAGAGAGGGGAGTTGCACCACTCTGTTCACACAGGTGTGATATTTTATTTTAAAAAAGGACCCCCAAATTAATATGTATTTGTCTGTGGACCCCAACCCTTTATTTTATTTTTGGTTTGTGAGTAAAAAGAAAAGTATGTTGACTGATTGACACGAGAACAAGACGACTGGTCAATCATCTACAACAGACAACCTGATGCTGTAGTCGTTTCAATCCAGTCACTGACAGATTGATGAAAGAAGTACCCAAGCCTGCCTGCCTGCCTGCCTGCCTGCCTGCCTGCCTGCCTGTCTGTCTGTCTGTCTGTCTGTCTGTCTGTCTGTCTGTCTGTCTGTCTGTCTGTCTGCCTGCCGCCCGCCCGTCCGTCCGTCCGTCCGTCCGTCCGTCCGATCAAAGCGTCAACACAAAGCCATGGATGTAAATGATAGCTCACAATGGATGGGATGTCAGAGGATGCTGCGCTGCAGGCCGAGCTGAGGGACAGTTTAGAGTCCATGTCAGTGAGGAGGAATGTCAATAAATGTGTTACATGCTGCATGCGAATTACACATTATTTGATCAAAGAATTGTATCAGTTTCCAGAAACTGGCATGTGTTGTACTGTATTGACTAGAGTCCTGACATCCTGACAAAAGTAGCAGATCCGAAAGCTGGAAACGTGGTGCAAAGCGACACATTTTGAGCTGCTAATTTTATCGTTTTTGAATTTGAATCCTGAAAAGTAACAGTTTGGACATTGAGGTTTCCACCAGAAAGAGACGACACAGTATATGATTAAGTGGATAGCTTGTCAGCTGCAGGTTGATGAGCGGTATTGTGGTACTGACGAACAGTTTATCACTGTTCGTCATTGTTCCTAGATGTTCCTTTAAACGCCAGCCAGATCTCACTGACACAGCCAATCATTCATCCAAAATGTCATCAAAGCAGTTCCTGTGTTTATCCAATCACAGACACAAACATGTGAGAGACGCGCACACACACACACACACACACACACACACACACACACACACACACACACACACACACACACACACACACACACACACACACACACACACACACACACACACACACACACACACAGCTGAGTGGGAGTGACCCACAAGACTTCACGCAGCACTATCACAAGTCAAGTCCCTTATTGAACTACTGTAATAATGGACACACTTTGTGCCTTATTTAGCCAAGCAGCAAGCTAAATCCATGCAGAAACCCCCATGGGTATAGAAGAGCAGTACTGAGCATTGAGCAACATATTGAATTCAGTTCAACAGATACATTTCACTTCAACTTTTGAGTCAGGCAAAACTCTTTACTGAATTGAACCCGGACAATTGTAATGTTGTGATTTTCATAATGTTGCTGATGTCTGAGGTGGGTGGATCCTTGGGTACTAGGGATGTTAATAGTTGATCGATAATCAACGTTAAGAAATTCTTTCATTAAACGTAACGGTTAACAATTGATCAAAAGATTCTGCGGTTCTATCATTGGGCGGTTTTCTGTTAATGTACGCTGTCTGCCTGCACGCACGTGGCCGAGGAATGCACATGTGGGCCTTGTATCTCAAATGGTCAAATCAATATTTCATTAAGGAATATAATATGCCTTTTATAGATAGATTTTATAGATAGATTTTTGTGTTAAAGACATTAAGAGAAATTAAGATTCTCAGAATTTCTTTTAAAACGCTGCTTATCAACTAACCTTAACAATCAATTATCAATTAATGAATTAATCGATGATCGATTATTCGATTCAACATGCTCACTGATGTAGTGGAAGAGAAGGTTTGTTTCTCTGCCCCATCCCTGGTTTTGTTCTACAGGCAGGTCTTCGGGTGATTTCCACCCATCGTTAGTGATAGTGGCTAAAAAAAAAAAAAAATCCCTTCACTGGACCATATTTTGCAACCACTCCAAGGAACAGCAATGTCCGTGTCCGCCTATGTACCTATGTGGTCATGAGCACGTCCGCCTATGTACCTATGTGGTCATGAGCACGAGTATATGACTATTAGTACCAGTAGGAGCGCTGTTTGCCAGAAACAGAGAGAGAGATAGTATTAGTGCTGCCTGTTGCCTGCTAATGAGAGAGAGAGAGAGAGAGAGAGAGAGAGAGAGAGAGAGAGAGAGAGAGAGAGAGAGAGGAGGAGGGGGGGGAAGTGTTAAGGCAATCTGTCGGTGAGCACATATAACACAGTTGAAACACAATAATGAGGCAGACACAATTCAGAGTTTCAGAGTATTGGAATAGATTGTATTCGAATACGGGGACAGCAGTTAAGCGTTACAATGGAACACCGTACTGACCCAACGCATCTTAGTCAGACTTCAGTTTAAGTACACTGTTACCCCCCCCCCCCCCAGGGGTGGGTCCTAACACATTGCCAATGAGGGACAAGTCACAGCTGGTCAAATAGCAGTGTGTACAGAAAACAGCTTCTTATAGCTTTAACAGCTTGGCTTTGTTTATGATGTCTTAAATATACAACTCAGGTATCCCACATTTCCTTGACAGAAGAGAGGGGAGTTGCACCACTCTGTTCACACAGGTGTGATATTTTATTTTTTAAAAGGACCCCCAAATTAATATGTATTTGTCTGTGGACCCCAACCCTTTATTTTACTACTAGGAAACATGTTTGTATTGGACATGATTGGTTTTTAGCTTAGTTTTATTCTTTGTAAATCATGGAATGCCTTGACTTATAGGAGCTGAAACTAAAAGTTTGCTTAGTTTGAACGATTATCTTTCTCTTCTTCAACGGCCGGTGACTGAGGCATTGTTGCGTGCCGATACTGACAGCAGCGACAACTGAAGCCAAAATGGTGTGTTGCTTACCACATATCCGAGGAGTGAGGATGCATTTGCACACTCACTTGTAAACATGTTATGCAAAATAGCCATTTGTGGTTACCATTTACTTGGCTCATGAAATGAGAGGGACGCATTCTAGCATGCACACAGTGCCACACACCCGTACACACCCGTACCCGTGCACGTGAAAAGAATACATTTTATTAAATGTTTGTTTAATATAAAGGCTTTCATTTTGTGAAAATGTGATTTAGTTTAGTTTAGTTTAATCTCGCTTCTCTCGTAAAACCTCCTGAGAGGCAAATAGGCCTATATGCGTTCTACTGTAGGTACTTAATTAAAATGCTGTGTAGAATATAGAATTTTGGTATAATTTTCTCCACCTTAATTGCTCTACTGAAAATGATGACCTTGAGATATGACTAAATGTAAGTCTTTTTTGTCCCAAGTTGCTACTGATGATCAATTCTAAATGTAGACATGCGTGCATACGCACGCACGCACGCACCTCGCACGCACGCATTGTATATGAACTACTTCTATAAAATACCTGATAATTAGAAGGATGTATTACAGTATACCTATGCCATTTATTGATTCCTCTTCATGGGCATGGGCTCAGTTGTGTCAGATGTAAGAAGGGTGGGGGGTCAGTGGGAAAAAAGGTTCTGAACCAGAGCAGAGGCCATGCAGTGTGCCAGACAGTGCATAGCATACAATACATGTTTCACCTTTGGATGATATGCAACTCTGGTCTCTCGTATGTGAAAAAGGTTCGCCTTCAGTGCATTTTTGACTTCTAATTTTCCAGTGGCAGCCACTGGAAAAATGTAACTGTTGAGACTTCAGGGAAAGGTGCACCATTTCTGCCTCCACTCCACAAGTGGAATTCTGTTACTACGTGAATATACGATAAATAGTTAAACAGTAGCTGATCTACAAGCTCACAAGACATGATGCAATACATTGTTGTGAGCTTATATAGATCTGGTATTTCATATCATGGGCATTGGGCATAATAATGTAATGTGAGTTTTGTATTTTTTTAAGGCTGATTTTATGGGCTAGTTGCCATTGACAGTTGGGCTGGCTTTTTCATGCAGACCTGGTAATGTTGTTGACACAGGCATTGTATTGCAGACAACATCTAACCCACTAGCGAGCTAGTGGGTTAACCCAGATGTTTCTTGTGTATTTACTTGTATATATATTTTTTTAAGTTACACTGATTCATTACTGTAGTTGGATTATAATTTATAGTATAAATGGTCATACATAAAAGGGAATGTGATCAATAGCCTAAATATATTGTAGCATGCTGTATACCCACGCTGCTGTTCAAGACCCATACAGGACAACAGCAGACAGACAAGTCATTATAATTATAGTTTTAAAGCAAGTGACACTTTGCCGAAAGAGTCAGTGTGAGTCTGTGACAAGGTGTAACAGTGGCCTTACGTCCAGTCAATGCCTCAGAGGTACAGTACAGGGCAGAAAGGCTGGCAGGCAGCTTCATTACTGACGATGAATCTGGCAGCTCACTGGAGCTTTTCCAAAATCACTATGTCCAAAACTCGGATTGACAAGTGCAGGCACTAGTCCATGGCCGCTGGAGCCTCTCTTTGGCTAGTCCTGGAAGACCTCCACAATTACTGTACATACTAGGGGCGTTGGGGGGGGGGGGGGGGGGGGGGGGGGAATCATGTAGAAATTGTGATTCTTATTATCAACTATTTCAAAATCGATTAAAAATTTCCCAAATTCATTTCAACACAGCAGAGGGGAGGTGTGTGTGTCACTGTCCATCTGTCCAGTGTTTCTGCAGCAATAGCAATCTAAGATCATCAAAGCCAAGAATTTTTACAAGCAAACCCACTCTGGTATTATGTACATTTTTGCTTGAAATAACTAGGCTGGACTTGGTTAAGTCCTCATCATCATCATTTTTAAATAGTTTTGAATCAAATAAAATTGAATCGAGTGACCCCAAGAATCTGAATTGAATTGAATCGTGAGCTAGCAGACGATTCACAGCCCTGTATACTGTACTTTTCCAGTTTCAGGCTCATTATTCAGACTGGAGCAGTTAACTTGAAAGCTATGAATATTTAAGAGATGAGATTTGAAGGTGAAAGTTATAGTATCAGAAATGTTTACCTGTCTGACTGACTGTACTGAATACTGCATATACAATACTCAAAAATAACTATTTAATAACTCTATTCGATGCCGAGTGCTTGGCACTCGGCATCGGGTCAAATAAACTAATCAAATTCTTCCCGAGCACGGCACGGGCCACGGCTGCAGCTTAGTGCTCCAAGAGATGGGTCAAACGCGGAAAACACATTTCACTGCGCTAACGTGTGTGACAAATTGTACGACTTTTGACTTTCAATTATACAGTACAGTACACGGAAAGGCAGTTGTGGATGTATGAAACATAATAATGGAACAGACACTAATTACACAGGCAGTGAATGCGTGTATATTGAGACATATAGTTAGTGCATGCATGTCTGTCGGAAAGAGTCTATAAAAGAAAATATAAAACGTGATGAAGTATGAATAAAACATGCAGATGAACAGAAGTTCCGTGGAAGCTTCAGAAAGCGATCACCTCACTTTCAGAGTGTCAAGTCCATTACACCTGGCAGCAGCCTTGAAGCGTATTACCCAAACAACTGACACAATGGATCAGTGCCTGAAGGATGGAGCGCTGCGTGTGTGTACAGAAGAAAATAACTTCAGATGCTTGAGAAGAGACAGAACTTTTAGTAAAGACTAGTCTGAATTTCCATTTCACTTCACTCACTTCATCATTCAGTCTGAAAGTGCTCACAATGGAGCCAGTTTCTGAGATGAGCTGTGCCGACGAGGAGGCAGTCCTCGTGACTCCTCTGCCATTAGTTTTAAATGTTTTGTTTTAATGTTTTTAAAAACATTTTCTCCTATCCTATTAGTTATTTTTGTGTTCCAAAAATAAACAAACCACCACAAGATCTTTGGTCACGTATGGGACTCGTTTATCATATTGGGTTACATTTGAGAATTTTGTTTTTGGAGAAAATAAATATATAGGCTATTTTCTTACTCTATAGATACATTTTTTACCTGTTCACCATCAGTTGAGTAATGAGTAAATGAGTAAAATAGCTCTGTGACCCAGGGGGGTAGCGCCCTCTAGCGGCAGTTTTGTCAGACCTTTTGGTTTTTCATTCACAGGGCTTATAAACCTCTTTCCTCTCCTTGTTTAAGGCATTCTTGTAGGATTTAATCATAATTCCCTGACCAGTGTTTCTCTCAGCACTCGAGTCTAAGCACCTTTTACTTAACCTGCTGCCTGACTTTGTGTTTTGTTTGATTTGTTTTCACTTGAACACAGCAATAAACACCAGATTTGTGCTTATAAATCTGCCGGCCTGTGAAGGATTTCCGCATTAATATTGGGAGGAAACAACACACTATGAGATAGCTATTTCTGTGTCTTACTGCAAGCACCAGGAATCATTTCACCTTCTGCAAGCTCTCTTTCATCATCTGCCTCTTCTCTCAGCTGTCACTCTGACAGTGTCTGTGTGGAAATCGATTCATAAATCCCCCAGCCAGCTTATTTTTTTGTTTTTGTTTTTATGTTGGGCTCATTGAGTACGTTCTGAAAGGTTAATTAGCTGAATACGGTAATCCGCTTAGGACTTGGAAATGTAGGGAGGCAGTAACAGCCCCATGCAGGGATCATGCAGGGCCCCTTCTTCCATGTGGTATTTAGCCCTACTAGTTGCAACCTATGAATGGCCACATGGGAGGATGAACCAGGGAGGATTTTGCCCTGAGAGTGGCTGCTGCCACATGCTGTTTGCACATGCAATTAATCCATGCGCATAATAATGCATGCAAATTCCACAGGTGAAAGTAGATGCCAGGACCTGTGCCTTTCACCTGCTGGTGGCCTGTGGGGGAGAGGGAGAGGGAAAGGGAATCAGGTCAGTGACAGGTCCCAGACGAGTGCAGTCTGGGGCCATCGTCTTGCCCAGCTGACGAGGGAAGAAAGTGTCCCCAGCAATCCCTGTGTAGTGTGCTGCTGGAGATGAGACGAAAGCTCCACTAATGAGGCAAGGGAGAGACAGGGGAGGCAAAACAGCCGAGCGGGAGAGAGGAAGAAGAAAAAATAAGCACGGCAGGCACAATAAATGCACGGTGAGTGCGTGCCAAGACAGGAGGCAGGCTAATGTTGTTCAGTTTGATTTAATCAAATGTTCCATTCGTGGGTCACTTGGAATGTAATGGTGAATCATTTGTGCCAGTTCAAACACAGTGCTCTAGCCATGTAAATGAGCATCTTGAGAAATTGTTGTTCGTTTAGCAGAGCAGAGAGGCTGACTAGGCTTATAAGGGTCGGTAATGCTGCTAGCTATTAATTACCTGAAAGGGAAGAAGTAGTTTACAAAGTTTACAAAGCACACACATATAGCACACACATATTCGAAAGATGAAAGTGGATAGTGGATAGAAAAACACGTTATAGAAAAGTACAGTCCTCACATTGTATCATACTCCCTCACAGTAGTAGTAATTTACTGGATTACCACCCAAAGTGACGTTTTGAGCATCTTAGCTCTGTCTGAGGAACAGCTATGACGCTTGAAACATCACCTTGGTGCTAATCCTATAAATTAACTATGCTCCAGTGTACAGTAAGGTTGGGCGGTTTGGGACATTTTAAAACCCCGGTTTACTATTGCCAAAATACCCTGTTTTTCGGTTTTACAGTCTAATTAATTTTAACGTGGCCATGCGTTCACATTATTTCATTTTGTTAATCAGAGACTGCTATTACAGTCTATCGCCACAAGATGGCCCCTTTCGCTATTGTAATGTATCGTCAGTCATGTTCGCCTGTCTTGTCCCTCTCTGCCTACCATAGTGTAGTGAGCTCCCAGGCTCAGGCAAACAGCGTTGCCTGCCTGCCTGCTCCGAGTTGATCTCAGTGATTATTTTACCCATTACATTAGTATCTTATGATGTGACAGAAACGAGTCATGAACGCATCCATAAACAATGCGCGACGACGCGCTGTAAGCTTGTAGATCGGCTATTTTCTGCACACGCTCCGCAGTACGGCGACGTATAATTAATTCTAGATTGGAAGTGGATTGTCTCGCATCAGATTATTTTAGCATGATCAACTGAGTTTAGTTCATGCCTGAGTCCTGACAGAGAGTGGGCCAGTTGCTGTTGCTGATAAGAATATTTTTGCAATGCTGAGCTGCAACGAATCTGTTCTGTGACCAGCATAGCCCCTTTCGGGACCCTCCATAAAGCTTTTCTGAAATTTTGATGAGTTTTATGTAGGGTCCCTGGTCATAACTATATTTTCGTATGGGAATTCTGGAACGCGGACATTCATATTCTCTCTAAGACCGTATCTGCGCCGTTTGACGGCCTTTTTTTCTTTGAGTTATTCTAAATTTTTAATCTTTGTTTGACCGATTTGGTCGCTTTATTTCTTCTTGTTTGTTTACCGTTTATTGTACCGCCTCCCGGTGTGCGGTTGGCTTGTGCGGCTACGTCCCTGCCTCTGATCTGGTCTGTCATAGCTATAGCGCCACTAGCTAGCCAGATGAGGTGTCAATAAACAAGGAAGGAAGAGAAGAATCAAAGCGAACAAATCGGTCAAACAAAGATTAAAAATACTTAACGGCTTCCACGCCACAGGAGATATTCGCAGCGGCATGTATGGATACTTATACTTCACATATTCAGAAAGCCTGTTGTAAACAAGTGTAATGCTTAATTGGGTCGTCCACTCACAGTTGACAGTCTTTGTATTGAGTTTGTGCTTAAAATGTACTGTAAATTCTACAAACTGTTAATAAATATTTCAATCAATCAATCAAAAGCCTCACACGGAAAAATGTCGTCAAAGAGCGCAGACAGGCATTATCCATGTTGTTTATGTTTTATGAATGGCCGCGTACCAGGTGGCATGGTAGTGATGCAACAGGACCCAATGCACTGGGTCGATCAGAAACTTCAGTAGCATTGGGTTCTGCTTGGAGGGCTAGTCCCAGCATAGCTCTGTGTCATAGCGATCCACAGCAACAAGTGATTTTGTGACTTGACGTAAACCATATAGCGCGCACACACACACACACTCACACACACACACACGCGGCTAGCTTATTATTTAGCGCTTGTGTGTCACTTGGCTTCAGCGTTGCCTGTCATGGTGCATGCACGTTAGGGGGAGGCGGGCGGGGGAGAGCACGGCAAGTCGGCACAAGAATTTAGTTAGACACAGACGGACGGATGGATCATGCAATGCTGCCATTCTCTACTGCTTCCGTAAACAATAATCACGGCCACCCAACCCATATATATATATATATATATATATATATATATATATATATATATATATATATTGGTGCTCACTGATGCTCCTTATAATATGGGACAATCTTTGTCTACTCACTCTAAGGTGCTATTTACACGAGGATGGTGTTCATAGAAAACGGCAAAATAAAGTACCGTTTGCTGTGGTTGTTTAGACGAGAACCGTGTTCTCATGAGGTGAAAACGCAACAAAGTGAAACCACCTTCCAGAGTGGAAATCTTTGAGAACGCCGTTTTATCCCTTCTCCGTGTAAACAGGCAAAACGGTAAATCCGCAAAACTTATGACATCATGGCTCACGTTGGCTCACAGCGCATATGTTTATTACATTGATGCAGAAGCAGAGCTAGATAGATAGATAGAATACTTTATTGGCAGTTTAAGAAAATTACAGAAATTGACATTTTTTTAAAACGCCAAATGGACTTAGACACAAAAAAGCCTTTGCTTGTTTCCATTGTGGTCCACTTTGAAACATGAAACTATACACATACATACTGTACAGACAAAAACAACCATGGAACATATAATAAATAATCCTTATATATAAGGCTGGGAGCTATATACATAGGACAAGAGGTACCCTGAGAGAATAGTCCTGAGCATGGGAGATGGGCTATCCAGGGTCGGAAGCTAACTATGACCAGTGAGTGTGTAGATGGAGCCATGATTTCAGGTCTTTCCTAAATATTGCAATAGAATTTAGGGATTTCAGGGCTGGAGGGAGGGCATTCCACAGAGTAGTGGCTGCGTAGAAAAAAGCATTTTTTCCCATGAGTGTCCTGAAACTGGGGGGAACTAGATCATAAGGACTTCCTCTGGTTGAGTACCTGTGAGCATCCCTCACTCTGGGCAGGTAGCCCAGCAGGTACTCTGGAACAGAGGCACCTAGGATCTTGAAGACCAGACACAATGAGAGCTGAGATACTCTCTCCTCCACCCTTAGCCATCCCAGGCTACTAAAGTGGGCAGAGGTAAGATGAGACCTGCGGTTCAATTTTAGCAGTAACCTCACAAGCTTGTTTTGGGAGGTCTGCAGCCTTGTTTTCAAAAGCTTGGAGATACCTCTGTACCATGAAGTACACGCATAGTCAAAGTGGCACTGGATGAGGGCACCGGCCAAGGTCCTCATAGCTCTGCTGTTGACATAAGGGGATATCCTGCCCAAGAAACGAGTTCTCTGGTTGACCTTTGAGATCACTTTCATTGCCATCTTTTCACCCGTGAGTTTGTTATCTAGTATAAAACCCAAGTAAGTGACCTCTTCCCTATTTGTGACCACACTGTCACCCACTCTAACTGAGAAGCCCGGGGACTTGTTGAGGTTATGACTTGAACCAAACAAAATAGACTCAGTTTTTCCAAGGTGCAGTGACAATTTGTTGTCGGAGAGCCAAAGGCAGATGCTACCGAGCTCTGTGCTGAGTACTCTCTCGACCTGCGACTTATCTTTGTCCGAGACCAGGAGAGCTGAGTCGTCTGCGAACAAGAACAGATTGCATTTACATGCCGAGTTCATGTCGTTTACATAAATTAGAAACAGTAGAGGCCCTAGGATGCTCCCTTGGGGGACCCCACACTCTACTGGGAGGGAGGTAGACAGGGTACCATTCACATCGACCTGTTTCCTTCCCTCAAGGTAAGATCTCACCCAGTTTAACGATGGGCCGTCAAAACCGATTGCCTTAGCAGTATGGAGTTGTTCACAGTGTCAAACGCCTTTTGAAGGTCCAGCATGACCATGCCGCGGTATTTGCCTGAGTCTACCTCACGTCTGATGTTATCTGTCAAGTATAACAGACATGTGTCAGTGGAGTGAGATCTTCTGAAGCCTGACTGGAATTCAAAAAGAAGCTTGTTATGAAGCAGATATGAATTTATCTGTTCATACACTAGTCTCTCTATGACCTTTGAGATGGAACAAAGGATGGACACAGGGCGGTAGTTCCCAGGGTCCAACTTGCTGCCCTTTTTATAAAGAGGAACGACTCTTGCAAGTTTGAATTCCTGTGGAACATGGCCCTGTCTGATGGACAGGTTTGTAATGTGAGCCACAACAGGGGCAATAGAAACCGCTGCATCTCTGAGGAACCTAGTGGGGATACCATCATGGCCGGTAGCCTTAGTTGGCTGTAAGGCACTGAGTTTTGATAACACGTCCTCTGTTGTTACGGACGAGATTTTGAAGCTGTCCTCAACAGCACCAAGACCTTTGTAAAAAGAGCTTATATGCTGCTCTCCATAAAGGCCTGAATGGGAGGGCAACTTGTCCACCAGTGTGGAAGCTATGGTTGTGAAGAAACCATTTAGGCAGTTAGCCACATTCAGCTTATCAGAGATGAGCGAGCCATTTATTTTAATGTTGAGATTCGTGATCTTTGTTTTGAGCCTGTTGTTACAGCCCAGTTCCTTAAGGGACTTCCAAAGTTTTTGGGGCTTTTTCTTGTTTTCTTCAATTTTCTCATTGAAGTAGGTTTGTTTGGCTGTCTTGATCATGCCATTTACCTTGTTACGCAATTGTTTGCATTTGTCGAACAGCTGCTCATCTCTGTTTTTTCTGAACTTGGCATAACTCTCATTTCTCATTTTCATGGCCATTAGGATGTCGGCATTCATCCATGGTTGAGTTCTCGCTTTCGCCCTAATGACTTTCATGGGAGCCAGGCTGTCAACCACTGATAGAAAGGCAGATTTAAAACGAGACCAGGTCTCTTCTGTAGATGTACAGTTAAGGACGTTTGACCAGTCCAGATTCTCCAGAGCTGTATTTAATGCTTCACAGGTGTAGTTTTTTAATGATCTGAATCTGATTGTGTTATGACAATTGACTGCAGATTTGTGAAGTTTACGAGTACAATAAATTATATCATGATCACTTATATTGCACTGTATGACACCACTTCTGGAGATCTTGGTCAGGTCATTTGTCAAGATGAGGTCTAAGATGGTTTGAGAGTCAGGGCATACCCTTGTATATTGAGAAATCAACTGAACCAGGTTATGCAGGCTACAGTAATTTTTCGGAAGGACTTATAGATTGCTGTGTCTTTTACCAAAATATTGGTGTTGACGTCGCCAATCAAGATTGCCCCCGAACATCCTATGTCAGTTGATACATCATCTAACAGGTTGTAAAAGGTGGATTGGGAGGGAGGTCTATACAGAGCCCCAATCAAGAAGGGTTTTGTTTTGGGGAGGTTGATATCAAGCCAAACTGCTTCAATGTCCTTGTTGTCCATCTCGGACCGGACGTTGAAGCTGATATCTGCTCTGACATAGACACGGACTCCTCCTCCATTTCGATCTCTGTCCTTTCTGATGACTGTATAGTTTTCTATCTCTATCTCGGTGTCCTTGATGGAATCATCGAGTCTAGTTTCAGAAAAATAAATTATACCAACCCTGCCATTGTCAAACATGTCTCTGACTTGATCGATGTATAGTACGAGACTACGTATGTTCAAATGAACAATATGTAACCCTCTAGCCGAAAAAATTTCCACAATGTCCTCAATAGTGTTCGTACTGTTCAGATTGTCCTCCAAAGGCATGCATGAATGTGTGGGGGCGGGGAAGGGTGTTGAGGGGAGAGTAGGGGACACTTTTTTGTCATGAGATGACCCCAACTTTGTATTTATTTGACACTGAAAACAATCCTGTAGTATCATAAGAGCTGGTAGGTGTGCATAGCAGGCAAGATTATAACTCATAGAGTTAGCAACGGACACCAAAAGAAAGCTGAAAGGATTCTGAGTGGAACATGTTCTTTTGCAAGTTGCACTCACCCCAGGTGACAGTTCCAGTTTGTAGTTTGGTGTGGGGGTATAGGAGACCCCGCATCCTGGGAAGTTAAAAAGATAAGAACTAAAAATGGAATAAAAGTTTGTGGTAAAAAGGATAGGGCGGGCATCCTTGCCTCCCGTGTGGCTAGTTACCTGGCTAAAGACGAGCCAACCTAGCCACATGAGCTGACAGACCGATGGGAGCAGAATGCTAGCCTCCTGGCTAAAGACGAGCCAAAACTAGCCTCTGCAACTGGCTGGGGGAAAAAAGAATGTAGGCTCCGATGAGATGCTGGCGATGGATCGGAGTCTGGCAGAGGACACGGCCCCGCAGGCGCTCGCTCCGTCTGTAGCTCAAGGCTCGCTCCAATCACAGCTCCAGGTTCACTCCAGCCGCAGCTCCCGCCCGGCTTGCTCCAACCGCACCTCCCGGCACAGCGCCGCTAAATGCCGCTGACGGGCTGTCGTCCCGGTCGGGGGATCCGTCCGGATCCGCTGTCCGATGACTGGAGAATGTCAGAATGCTCGACGCTAGTCCGAAGCGCCGGCGACAGCTACTCAAAGTAGCAGGTTAGCCACCCGGCTAATGGAACTTGACAAGCCTACCTAGGCTGATGACAGCTACGAGGGGATCCGAGGAAACGATCCGCTGTCGCTTTACACTACCACTCAGGTAGGAAAAACGCTGGCTCACAGATCTATTGTTAGATTGTGTAAAAAAGTTGGCATAAAACCAAGACGCCAAGCGTTGTCAGTTTACTCACAACACAACAGCCCGCTGCTGCTAGCGTTCCTCTCTGACAGCTGTCAAACCGATGGGCGACAGGCAACATGCATCTGCATCTGTCTCTGTCATGACGCTGCTAACCCATTCGATACATATAATTATGATATAATGGAGTTCCTGAACAAGCCTCCCTCCTCGCCTACAAAGTGCTGCTCATCAGCGATGGTGAATGTAAAACCATGATGTAAATAAAAAGCCTTGTGATAGGCGGCAGCCGCGGCAGCAGCGTTTATGTAGCCTAATGTATTATAAAATATATACCATCCCGTGGAGCGCTTTTGCCTGTCAGCCCAGAGCAGTGTTGCACCGCTTGCGCGGTTGACACTGTTTTTTGGCAAATCTAAGCTAGCAAATTTAAGACCATCTCTTCAAAATAAGAGTATCCTCTAGAGTATTGAAAAAAAGTTTAATTTGCACATTAAAACTTACAAATTAAGCATTTAAATGATGCTATAAGACACACATTATGTTTCTGTGTTATTTAATTACTTATATTTTTACACAGAAACATAATGTGTGTCTTTGCAATAGCTGTAATGTAATAATAATAATAATAATAATGTAATGTAATCATTATTTAATTAACAACACTTTTATTCTGAAAGCAACCGGATGTCTTAAATTTGCTAGCTCTCAAACAGGAAGTTCTAGATTTGCCAAAAAGACGGAGCCGTGTTGCGCAGGCTTGCGTGAAGGGGTTCTTCTTCTTGTACGTGGGTGACCTGTCTATTTGGCAGCCTGTTCTCGCCACCTAGCGACATTATAGCATAATAGCACATTATAGCATAACGTGTGCGTTCTCGTGTAAAGGGTAAGAAAAAATGAGAACGCAACGGGACTTTGCCATTTTCTATGAACACCATCCTCGTGTAAATAGCACCTAAGTCTCAGAGGTGGGGCTATAGCCTCGGTCCCAGCCTTACTCGCTAGGGTGGGCTGTAGCTGCAGACAGTGACGCTGTGTTGTGGGGTAGCTGTTGAAAGCCCTAAAGCCTGCCATGCACAGCGACTATAGTGTCTGTCTGTGTCTCTCTCTCTCTCTCTCTCTCTTTTGGGGAAATTTTCATTTTCCAGCCATTCAGTTGCAAAAAAAAGAAGAAGAAATTCATTCAAATTCATTCAGTCTGTCTGCCTGCCTCTCTCTTTTGGGGGGGGGGGCTGGGTACCCCAAAATTACAGCGAAATTAAAACACCCCAACCTTTTTGCGGTTTGCCGCGCGACCTCACCTCAACGCACCGTGCAGCATCCGTGCAGCCCCGGGGCCCTGAAATGTTGTCTAGCCCGCTCATCTGCGAAGAGAAAACCTGAACCTAGGCAGAGATGCTATCAGCGGAAGTGTCAGTCTAGAAAATCGGTCGTATTTTTTCCCCCGGATTCAATATTTTTCCGACCATTTTTCCAACACTTGTTTCATTCACAGAGAATGTAAACTGATTTATAAAGCATCAATTAAATTTCCTTGAGCGGTACTTCCGCCAAAATCCCGCAACTTCCGCCCCCAAAAAATGGACAGTTCAGAAACCTACCTACCGGTGACATCATTGTTAGGCAAATCTTTTGATCTTTTGAAATCAATAGAATCAAAAGTACCAGATCTACAAGCTCAGAATGTGTCTTTAGATCTGCTACTTTTAATGCTTTTGTGTGACACTGTAGTATGATCAAGACAAGTAGGACATTAATTCACGTGAAAAACACAAGTTAAACTAGAAAAAGTGCCCTTCCGGGCACAGGTCTCCACCAGGTTATCCACAGATCCGTGCAGTTAGAGGTAAAAACACTTTTCGGCCAGTTATAGCGCCACCTTGAGGCTGAGTTGAAATTGTTCATGTGGCATTTCGTCCTCGGCCTAGTGGGAATGTGGGTGCACAATTTCACGGAAATCACGCGATGTGTTCATGATTTGCAGCATTTTGTTTGAAACTGAGCACTCCTGTGAACTTTGGAAGCCAATCTTAACCAATCAGGATGGAGTCTGATAAATCTGAAAGACCCGTTTCGTTGAATGGCTCTAGAGAGACTGTGTACCAATTTGCGTGATGTTTGGACAAAATCTGTAGGTGTACTGTGCAAAAACTTGTTTTGCACAAAGCGGCCTCCTGGTGGCGCTATAACAGGCCGTTCTGGAAAGTTTGGGGCAGAGGTTCATGGTTGGCATCCAGGGAGTGTGTGTGCAAAATATGGCATTGAAAAACTTGTTTTGCACAAAGCGGCCTCCTGGTGGCGCTATAACAGGCCGTTCTGGAAAGTTTGGGGCAGAGGTTCATGGTTGGCATCCAGGGAGTGTGTGTGCAAAATATGGCATCGACCGGGTTAACGGTGGCCGAGATTAGCTGTTCACGGACACACGGACACACGGACACACGGACACACGGACACACGGACGGACACACGGACGGACGGAGTGCAAAACATACTCTCCCCACATGCCTTCGGCCTGGTGGAGACAAATATGGAAGTGGTTTCTGCCTGAGACAATATGGGACTGTATGTCATCATCATATCTGCATTTTCACAGCAGACCTATCAGGAGTTTTTATTATTATCTTTTTTTTTTTTTTTTTACAATTTCGTTCATTCAGAATGATAATCTGTAGGGTGCAGGCTTTAGTTCCGACATACTATTTGGCCGACTGTCATCAGACTGACACCCTACCCAAAACCCTAACCGACACCCTAACCGCAAGCACGGCGCAACACATGTCGGACCAACGCAATTTCGGGAGCGACGGGTGATTTCCGCATCTCAGACCTTTGGTGTGTCGGATCTGCGTGTCTGGGGCCTAGACATTTATTCTGTGTGAAAGCTTAATGAATTGTTGATGGATCTACATGTTTTCAGGAACCACTCTAGGGCAGCTCTGTGGCAGCCTCTGTAGACATTTTTAAAGCTCAGCTCAAGACCCACTTCTACAACATTGCTTTTAATTGATCTTTTATTTTTTTGTTATTCATGTCCTCACTGTATTGCATTACTGCTTGTTTTTTAATGTCGTAGCCTTGCTTTTCTTTTATTCTCCATAGTTCTGTATAGCACTTTGAGCTGCATTTCATGTCATGAAAGGTGCTATACAAATAAAGTTTTATTATTATTATTATTATTAACTGCAGGAGTAAAGCTGAGATGCGGCTGGGGAAAAACAACAACAAAACAACATGTTGCTAGGAGACAAGACAAAATATCCTTGGAGTTGGAGCATAGCACAGCGCACCTTAAGGTCCTCAGAAAAGGCGCTCTTGGTAGTTCCAACTTCCAAGTTGAGAACTAAAGGTGACAGGGCCTTTGCATTCAGAGCCCCAACTCTCTGGAATGCCCTCCCCCTCGAGATAAGGCTTGCAGAATCCGTCCCCCGCTTCAAATCCCTCCTAAAAACTCATTTTTATAAAGCTGCTTTTAACACCTAAACTTTTTTTTTTTTTAACATTCCCTATTGTTCTTATGTCCTATTGCATTTCTGTTCATTGCCTGTTCTTTATTTTTATTATTGTAAACTGTTGTTTATGGTGTGCACTGCATTTGATTTTATGTTTTTCTGTAAAGCACTTTGTAACCTCGTTTTGAAAGGTGCTATATAAATAAAGGTTTATTATTATTATTATATAGCTGTAATGGGGGCATTCCTATGTTCTCCACAGTTCATAGGTTTGGTATTTGTAACGCTGTGTGCTGTTATTACACAGGCCCAGGGCATTGCCCAAAGAAAGAGAAAAGAAGGAGAAAAAGAGAAAAAGACAAGAAAAGACAAAGAAGGCTAGACTAGGACAACAAGAACACACGCACGCACAGAATCACATACAACCCCCACAAAGTTAACCTAGGAGTCCTCTACACTATAGTGACAAAGTGGGTCTTAAGCATGTTTTGAAATGTCCCTAGGGTGGGCAGCTACTGTATGATCCTCAAAGGTGTGTTCCACAACTTCAATGCCAACACTGCAAAGGCACGGCCGCCCGTCCTTACTGTGCTAACCCCGGGTTCTGTAAGTAGGTCGGAGAGGCTTATTGTCTATGAATTGCTGAGGTGGAGCGCAACACCTACCATCAGCTCCCAGTCTCTTGAGCTCGGTGCATTTGTGTGTTTCGACCTCTAGCTTCGAGCTCGCGGGATTTGATTGCGGCGAGTGGCCTTTGGTGGCCAGTGCATCCGACGGGTTCCAAATATCGCCTGACTTGACTCCTGGCAAGCATGTTTTGGGGAGAGTGTTCTTGTATTCATTGGCATCTGTGGCCTAGTTGCACATGTCATTGGCAAGCACTATGTGCCGTTTGGAAACAGATGATAACCTATTCCGTCCACCAACTGTGACTTGTTGACACGCCGGGCCATCAGCTGTTGGGTGCAGACACTCACTCACTTGCCTAGTGGCTCCAGCTCACTCAGGCAAACTGCCGGCATGTCTGGCTTGTGTGATATAGTGCAGTAGTGTATGTCCAGCATTAAGCTTGGAGAGTTGTTTCCGACCCAAAATCCCCCCGATAATCTTGTAGTGCGTCCATCTTAAGTCCAGGTTTGGCCGGGATTAAGACAGTTTCAAGCTGCGTGTGCTAGCTGTCAAGTACCGACATTTCTGTAAAACACACAGAGTAGGCTACCTTTCCCACCACTGGCACTGTGCATGATACTAGGCATGTAACGACAGATTTATTTTAATTATTATTTCTCTTACCCACTCCAGTATTTTATTCTCTTTTTTATTTATTTATTTTCACAATAGAGGGTATGCACGTGACATCATCATCAAACCCGGAAGTTATGCAGGAACGCCTACTGAGTGGCAAAAAACTACTTTCTGGCCTTGACAGCCCATACTGTACATCCAAACAGAAAAGTCCTATCTGATTGCATTAAACAATGTTAAACAATGTTAAACTCACTTTGCATGTTGCTTTGTCACTCGATTTGCCACTCGATGTGCCATTCACTTTAAGCATGCGCTTACCCCTCTATACTGTGTTTTCTTTTTCCTCTTTTCAATACAGTATCAAATGACTGAAAACTGATTATTTTACGAAGATCAAATCTTTTATTTTATTAAATCGTTTTAAATTGTCTAATTGTCTAAATTGTTTGAATTAATTGTAATCGATTTCCGATAAATTGTTACATGCCTAAATGATACTGTGTTGAACTGCACATTAAAGAACTGATGGAGGGGAAAGGAACTGGTTGGAATAACGTGTTCCTTCCACGCGCTACATCCGGCTGAGGAAACTCTCCCGTCAGGTGAAAAGAAGCAGCTTGGACTCCTCATGCATAGAAGGAAGCATGAGGTCAGTCCGCTGCCCCCCCAGGTTGGCAGAGGAAGTGTAGCGCCCACAATTACATTAGACAATTGACACTGGGTGAAAAAATTGGTTGCAAAATTGTGGGTTAAAAAAATATAAAAAATAACAAAAAAATAACTGCACAATTAACTATCCAACACCATTGAGCCTTTGACAGACACTCGGACAGGACTGCCATAATTTCATGTCGTGAAAGCAATGTAGGCAATGCATTTCTATTTCTATTTTCACGCTACGTACATGGCACCTACTTTCCGTTATACAGAGTGCTATACTGTCTGCTCGCAAGGCACATACCGACTAGTGTACCAACTAGAATAACCAGATAAAGGGAAGTAAAAAGGTCACACATAAACAATTATTTGCACTCACACAAATGCTTCCAATTATATATTGAGGTCACACACAGATTACATTTCAGGGGGTGTAATTATGTGGCACAAAACTGTCGCATTGTTGAGTTCTGCCAGTTTTGTTATACATTAGCTAATGGCCAGGGTCAGGGAGAGAAAAACCCCAGACATCATTTCTCCAGGTACAGATGTGTAACCACTTAAGAGTAAAGAAAGCACTACCGTATTTGTATGTGCAGGTGCAGAGATTAAAATAGGGTGCATCTTGCATCCCAAAACGCAGTTTATAGTTAAGGGACGCAATAAAACAACGACCTCTGCATCCACGGGATGCACTACTGTACTACTGTACTGTTTTTTTATTCTAGTTTATTCTGCTAGCGTTAGTTATAATACTTATTTCTTCTTCTGTTTTCTACATGAATATAACCACATTATAACCACATAAAATGAAATGGGAGCTAAATGCAATTTGTAAAAATGGCAAAATATGACTCCTAACGTCGTTGAAGTGGGACTCATAAAATGTCCCTGGGACTCATCTAAAAGACCATCCCTGCATCCCGGGACTCATTACATTGAAAACCTATTTACATCACTGTAGGTGTAAAGTAAGCACTATTTTAATGGGTGTAACGATCATTCCGTCACCTGTTGCATATATGCATTAATTCAACAAACTGTGAACATCATTATGGGTAAACAACAATTTATCCTTAGGTGTGTGACTTGTATCAATGTAAAATAAATCGTTTTGCAGTTGCATAGATGCTAAGAGCTTGCACCATTTATTTAGCATGACAAATGCTGGTTATTATGTGGGTGTATTTTTCACAGTTGTAAATGGTAATATCCCAACTTTCTGTCTGCCCACTTAGCCTTGCATCACATCACATCACAAGGACAAAGACATTTATAATAAACCAGTTTGTCATATCGTTCCATCTCTTCCCACATAATCCGTTCACTATACAGTATGCATTGCTTACCAAAACGTTACTCTGCACTCCATAGCAGTAGTTCACGTTGTGCATGTGAGTTGTATAGCAATATTAAATATAAGATAATATGTTTAAACTTTAAACCCATGATGCTGTGTCGCACCCACACAGATATTGAGATATTGGAGTCGTGTTTGAATAGAGGAGCCTATTATTAAAATGATCATTTTAATCTTTCACCTTTGGCATCTGGGTAAAACTAAAAATATTCAGAAACACATAAGAAGTTACATTTTTTCTTTGACACTAAAAGTGTCCATGCTGCTGCACTGTTTTTACTGTGCTCCATGCTGTGACGTAACTGCCTCTGAAAGGAGAGTTCTGTCAAAAATGTTTCTTTTACCCTTTGCTGTTCAAGTCCTCTTTAGATGAGTCAAAGTGATATTTTTCATATGGGTCAATCTTGGTCATCTCCCCCACCCTCAGAGTCCCATCTGCACCTTACAATGGAAGTGTTTGGGTCTTAGGGCCGATTCATACTCCTATTTTACCGCTGTTTCGGCGCTGTAGTGCCGAAATGATTTCGGCTCGTCAGTAGCACCGAAGAGCCGACTTTAGGACGTTACCCGCTCCCCCGAACCTCAAATGACGTCAAATTGTAGGCTCTACAGAGCCGAACCGACTTTTATTCGGCTCTAAAATAGGAGTATGAATCGGCCCTTAGGATTGTTCGCCTAATTACATCTGCACCAAAATGAATTATTCCGTAGGTATGTTGTCAGTAGCATATCTGCTATTAGTTCACACTGTTATTTGTCCCAAATGTCTTGCCGTAATGTTTATCAGCAAGCTGTTGATTGACTCTCACTTCCTCATCTTCCTCATCTCAGAGGATAAGGACCCATTCGGTTAAATAGTGGTCTTTTCTCAGAATCATAATCATAATCATCTTGTCACATCACAGGTTTGTAGGTGTTTAGTTTCTCATAGCTTCATTTTATTGTCTAGTTCCTATGCTTTTGCTTTCTGTGTAATGCACCAGAATTCGTCATCGTATTTGTCGGGTGGAAATGTCATTATGTCCAAGACTGTTACTTTTCACAATTCAAATTCAAAAACGTCAAAAGTAGAAGATCGACAAGCTCAAAACGTGTCAATTGGTGACGCATTTGGAGCTTTTAGATCTGCTACTTTTGATGTTGTAGTATAGTATTAGTAAGTAAGGTGAATTTGTTATAAAATATGGAGATAAGAGGTCCGACATTAACGATCTGTATAAACCTAACTGCATCTCAATAAAATAATTCATATTATTGATTAATTTGGCAGGTATTGTCCTAAACGAGGAGGCGTGAAATGTAGAAATGTGTTAATATGGATAGCATTAGCGGCCGGTCATCTCTGTGGTCTATAAAGATTAAGAACCAAATTGTCATATCTTGACTGAACTGTCACATATTGTGATATGTTTCATGTAACTACTCCCTCTGTAACATTATAGGAGGCTGTAATTTGTGTGTGATAGGGATACACTGTTCACTGTTCTGATGTCAGAAATGGAAAATGCCATTCTGACATCTGTTGTCCTTCAGTTAAAGATTATGGGCATTGTTTTATGAGGGTATTAAGGATATCTGAATAAGTTAACCTTTAGAACTCTTTAGTGTGCTTCTGTATCAGTGTGCAGTTAAGAGTACGCTTGGGGTCTAGTGACCACATGACATGGCCTTAACATGGTCAATACAGATAGGTGTCAACAGATTAGCTCATGGTTTGTCAAAGTGGGTGCCGTACGTGGCACCCTAGGGTTCCTCAGAATACTTTGATATATGTGGAATCAATGCCACTTGCACCAAGTCTCTTGACCAAATATAGCAGATCTACAAGGCAAGCTCACAACGCATCACGTTCTGACGCGTTGTGAGTTTCTAAATCCGCCATCTTTGGTGAATGTTCACCCCAGAATAGGGATGCTGTGTTTTAAGTGGTTAAACGGCAAGTATAACAATTAGTTTCAATCTGTCCTAATGGAAATTGATATTCTCTCAAATTTTCCTATACTGTATCTTCTGTATATCTACTGTGTATCTACTGTATATACTGTATCTTAGGGGGAAGATTCTCATATTTACGTAGGTCTAGTGCCAATGTAATTCCGAGGTGCCGGGATGACCAGGGGTGACCTGAACCCAAAATGTTTGATAAATGAGAACCTAGTTACACAATAAGATGAAGCCACTGATAAAACAATGTGTTGTGACATGTGCTGTGTGCATATACTGTAACAGGTATGAGCTGTTTGAAGCTGTTTGAAGTTTGATCAAGACGGGCAGAAATCATTTGAGCTTTGGTTTGTACCAAATTATGTCTGTCTTTATTGTTGCAGCAATTAAGCAAGTTGCATTGAGATATGGTTTTGTGAGTCTTTCTTTCCAAGCTTGTGCTGACAGATTTTCATAGAGCATTCCAATGAATGGCCAAGTTCCAGTCAAATTCATTGCAGTTTCACAGTGCCTGAGGCTAAGCAGTTGGAATGACATTGCCATGCTTCAGAATGATGAATCAATTCTTTGTATTATTTTTTTCACCCACTCTCGTGGCCTAGCGAGTTTGGATGTGGGCGGGAACATCTGCATGCTGTGTTTGTTTTGTTTGTGTTGTCAGATCTTTCCTGTTAAAATACGTCTAATCGTGTGGTTCTCAAGTTCCACATGGGAAGAATGTGGATAGGGCTGTCACCAATACAACATTCAAGTTGACGATTAAATGCCATATAAATAATTGTGCAAGCGTTTAACAATTGAATTATGTTTTGGCATTGAACATAGGAACATATGAATAACAATGACATTTCTATTTGTGTTTTGGAATCAAATATTTCACAGGGCAGATATGACACAGCAAGTAAACAAATACATTACTGATCTAATTAATTGCGCAATTATTTGTTGAATCATATTCACACAGCATATGCGCTTTATTAAATGGCACAGTTGTATTTTGCACATTCATTATTTTATTGTTTATTGAATACCTTTTAACTGAATGATTTAATTTAAGTTATTTCCTGTCATGCAGGCTGGCCACTCAGCTAATCAGTCCCACCTACTGTATAGAGACAAATGTTTGGTCATCCTGAGAGGCGAGTGCAATAGTAACCAACACAAATGCAATAGGGAAGTGCAGTAGGTAATGTTTTTGTTCTGTGGCCAGTGTAATTGGGCTGGACCAAGTCAGGATGGCAGAAAGGAGTAATTGTACTTTTATAATGACATAAAACCACATCACATTTATGCTGTAGCCTGTAGGGAGAGTATAGTATCGTGTAGTAGTTCAATTGAGCCTTTTGATGCTTGTGTGGGTTATTGGATATTCATGTATAATATTTATATTATATATTTTTTATATAGTTTTTGTATGTATGGTATGTTTTAGAACACCCCTGTGAATGGTGCAGTCTTGCTCACCTGTGCGTAAAAGGCTGCTGCCAGTTCATATCAGGAGAGCTGTGAGTGAAGAGATGCATGTGTTCCTGTGTGTTGTAAATGGACTGCAATTATAATGTACTTCACATTCACCCATTCACACACTGATGGCGGAGGTAACCAATGAACCATGCAAGACCGTGGAGACAACAACCTGCTCATTGGCATCAAATAGGCGTTCATTGTCTTGCACTTCGACACTTTGGCAGGATGAGCCGGAAATCGAATCTGGAATCTTCGGATTCCAAGACCGCCACTCTAACTCCTGAGCCACCGCCTCCCTCACGCCCTTAAGGTCCTTTCAGACGGGGAGCGGGTGGCGCAGGCATTGTCACCTGGATCAACGACAGGGGTACTTACTGTAAAAAAAACAGCTCAACAAAATCCAGGTCTAGTCAGCCACGGACGTGTGCACGAAACGAGCACGTGCGTGACCATTTCATGGGACCGCGCCCACAAAAGATATGCTTACGTTGTCGTCCCTCAACTTCTCCTCGCGTCCAAAATAAATGCAACCCTTTCATTGAAAATGAATTCATTGTGCTGAATAAAGTCTACCAACAAGGCCATGTACTGAGTTCCAGCAGCTAAATGGATCAAGTCCACCCAAATATGAGTACATACTGTATACGTAGGCTAAATTCCTATCTGCTACATAAATAGTAATAATTAGAGCAAGAACAGGAAATATAATATGGGATGTTACGTAGGTATAATTAATGCCAACTAAATTACCTGGGATGTGTCCTTTGCCATCCTGACCATTAGGAGCAATGGGCACTGGGCAGCCATTCTACAGGGACCAGCACCAGCTCTAAGGCCAGTGCATTTTGGTCAAGGGCATTGGCTGGCTAGGAGTGTATCCAAAACATGCATGTTTTTTGGTGGAAGGAAAACACGGAAAAACGGGTACAATTCTTGCTACAGCATATGAACAGTGCGTTTTGATAGGGGTCCCTGGAGTGTTGATTTAATTTTTATTAAACTATTTGTTTCACTGACAAACTAAATAAAAAACTAAATGGACTTAAGACTAAATATATTGACAATACAATAAAATAGATCCTAAAGAACTAAAAAGACCATTTTGTTTGGTTGCACTCTGAAAATAGCAGATCTACAAGCTCACTGCTCAGGCTTTTGGGAGCCTACCGAACAGTTTTGCTTTGCAGTTGCTTGATTCTGTATTTATATATTTTATATTTTATTAGACACACTATTTTAACCATGATAGATTCATCAATGAACCTATCATGGTTAAAATGGAGTTTGAAGTTTAAATGGGTTTTTATAGGAAGGAGGCATGTATGAAAATATTCTAAATACTGAATCGAGCAACATAAAAACTGCCTGGGTGTTCACAAAAGTAGATGATAAAATTACCCTTTTTAAAAGTGAAATATCCCAGAGGTAAAAAAAATCATATAGGGGTCCCTGAAGTTAAAACGTTGTGAAAATCACTGCTCTAGAAGGCTGTTATCTATACTGTTATTAAATTAGTCTGTCTTTCATATCTGTAATAAAACAACTGAACAGATTATATGGAGGGTTTGTTGAGAGCTTATTATAACCACTTCAAGATGATCCAAGATTAAAGGCATTCATTCTTACTGTACATCTTGAGTACACAATAAAGTAAAAGTACAAGTAATATTCTGTTTTTGGTTCCTCTGCATTGATTGACGCAGCAATAATTAAAAACAATAATTCCAAAAATGATGATGTTTCCAAAATAGGTGGTCGGGGGAACAAAAACTGCATGCATCATGTGCTGTAGCATTGGTTCTATTCAAAAATAGCAGATCTTCCAAGTTCACAACTATGAGCACAAAGAGAGAACTACTGTTGTGCGCTTTCCTTCATATACCAGAAGAGCTTCTGAACATCAGCATCAACGTGTGTGGTCGGATGACAATGAAATGTTGGTGACGTTGTAACGATTTCCATCGGACAATACTGTTGTCAGGCCTTATACAAAGACGTACCAACGTTGTCGATCGATGAAACTCTATTAACGTGAATATTGGACAGTCAGGAAAATTCTTCATAGTTCATTATGTCTTCTGTGTTAACCTATAATTGTTTCTATCATTATTATTTATTGTGTGTTGCTATTTGCGCTTTTCTGGCAGATTCATTAGTCCCAAAATGCAATTATAATAAGTTGTTAGTTTTTTTTTTCTCTTTTCAGTACAGTATATTATTTTATTTATTGTTGTCATATAATACACTGCTACTCTATCTATTTGCTGGTATCATTATTAATTAATTCTCTGTAATGGTCTAATTTATTTGATTCATTGCTTGTTTGGTGAAACGGGATATTGTATATGTTTATTATGTTGAATTTGATTTGCCTTGATGTTGATTTCTTAACAGCACAACTGCTGCTCCCTACATTAAACTAGAGGATGAAGTTGAAGTGGGATATCGTCTCTGTTAATTGGAAACCTCATCTGTCCAGAATTGTTATTTTTCTGGATTCAAATGCAAAACCAGCAGAAGTAGCAGCTACACCAGTTGGTCTTACCCTACCCCCTTAGATAGCATTTATGTTGCCTTAGATAGCATTTGATACAGACTTATAGCATGTTATGTAGACAGCACTATAATTGTATTGTATTTAGTCATAGCACGCCATAGTACATATGTATAGCATAGTAGTAAATATGTATAGTTTATATGTATATATAGTTTATGTATATGCGTAATATATAGTATTATATGTATAGTGTATGTATAGTTTCATTATATGTATGTATAGTTTCATTATATAGATATTCCACTGTTACTTTCTTAGCTTACGCATGTTTCATGATAAATGCTTTTATGTGATGTATTCCCATGCTTTTGTTCTTGCTTAAATGTAAGTCGCTCTGGATTAAGAGCGTCTGCTAAATGCCTAAATTGTAAATTGTAAATTGTAATTGTCTGTCCCATTTTTTCCTACCGGGAGGTCGTAGATCCTTTGTCCTACTCCTTCTGGCGACTGGGCTAGTGTGTTGGAATAACAGTCGTTAACAATTATCACCCGATTTGGGGGTCTACTACTACTTTGAGAACTACGGCAATAAATCCTTTTTGAGGGTGCCCAGCTTCGTGTGTCACTGTCTGTCTGTATGTACCATGGAAATGATTTGATTGGCTGAGTATGGCATGTGATGTATGATGATAAGAGCGCCCCTCACTTCACACACGTTTGATTTTTGAGGGGCGATAGACCATCCTATGTCCAGCTTTTAGCATGTGTGCACTGTGCAAACACAAACCTTGTCCTACACAAACGGTAATACGGTATGCCGGGAGCGATGCGATCGGAAATCGCATAAGACACAAGGAAGGAACTACACATTAACACCACGATAAATCCTTCTTGTGTTCATCTCCCTGTCCCTTCTGTAAATAACAGTGGCTGTGAGAAAAGGGCAGAAACAACAGAACTAAGTGGAAATAAAGCAACATTATCAGTTCAATTAGGAGTTGTGATTTTGTTTTTGTTTGTTTCACACCGTTCTAAATCAATTCATTATGTACTGTGAACACACACACACACACACACACACACACACTAACGGAAAGGGCAAAAACAAAAGAAAAACATATCTGAGCTAGCTGGTGATTGTTTGTTGATTTTCTCTAAACTGAAAATGACTCTGTCTCCCAACAATGGTAGATTGAAGCGACAGCTTTTCCTCCCTTCGGACCAAACCGCTGCGTCTTCAAACCCTTCATCCTCAGTTTACAGCCGGTCATCTGAAGGGCTTCAGTTGTGCATAAAGTGACTCTACAGCCCCTTAAGGACAGGCCCCCCTAGAGAAATCTGCAGCATGGTGCAAAATGAGTTTAATTATATGAATGTGCCATTTGGCTCCACATGAAGAAAGCTTTCTATTGATATGCGCTGCTGAGTTGCGATCTGTAGCATGTGTACAGTATGATAGATGGCTCTGGGTGAATAGTGCTTTCAAGGGGCTATTCTTTTAACTTTCCATCTTTGGCCAGAGAACAGAAGGGACTTGAAGAACATGAATGCCAATCGTGACTGATTATGAAGTCCTGGATTAGATACAGCCCACACTGCATGAAAGGCAACAGAGCTGTATAGATGAAAGAAAAAATAGATACTGTATTTCATCTGCACAAGTTTGATATCTCCCTTTCACTTCACCATACCATTCTTTCAGGCGTTTGTCTTCCCCCCCAGCTTGCCTTTATCTTACAGACTTTTAATGAAGAAGCCTTTCATATTCTTTTTTTTGCATGCTTTCCTGCTCTGCGCCATTTGTCAAGGTAACTGGAAAGTTGTTTATCTTCGTCCTAATAGCCGGGTGCCGTCCGTCATTCTACGGAGACAGCTGCGAGACACACTTGAGGAGTTCATTGGCGATGGTATAGTCGAGGCGACCGACCGACCGCATGGATGAATGAATTATGTGTTTAGATGTGCAATAATAATGGGGCTGTCACTTCTCCTGTCTCCCCAGATAACTGCGATGGCCCTTTGGCGTCTGTGCTGCCCGAGGCCTCCTTCCAGGGCTCGTCTCAGTCCTCGGCTGGCAACGCTGCCCGATTTGCCAGGCTCAACAGAAGAGACGGTGAGCAGAAAGAACAATAAGCCTGATTTACATATGTAAAACACAGACAAATAAAATGTGCCAACTGCCACCTGAGCCTTCAGAGTGATGCCGTAGACCACCATCTGGACCGATCCAGATGGGGGTCCCGATCCACTCCTTTTTACCCTCTACACCAAATCACTTCGTCAAAAATAGCTGGTCAGCAATGCATCACGTTGTGGGCTTCAAGATCTGCTGTTTTTCGACACATGTTTGCTCACTAAAACATGCCCAAAATAGGGACAATTGGGTGGTTAACTTAAAAGTGCTTCAAAGAGCTATGCATGGTTCCTCATAGAAACCAAAGTTGATCTATTCTAGAACAATGATGAGGAACACGGAGAACCATTCACTAAGAAAAATGGCTCTTTAGTAGATGATGGTTCTTCGTGGAACCACTAGAGCCTTTTAAAGAACCATTTGAGAACCGTAGTTGATCTGTGTGTAGATGTGCGGCGGGGATCGTGCGTAATTTAGTATGCATTAAGCATAACTCCTGTCATCCATTACTTCACATCATTGCCCAAGGTCATAGTGGTTCATTCTGATGTACAAGCTGTAAAACACCATATGAGTTGGAGACGTGAGGGAATAGTATTGCCACGCGGATTTAAGGTTCACAGTTTTTATTTTTTATTTTGAATTGCACGTACTGTACAGTACGTGACTGTCTTCATGTCAACAGCAGTGCCTTCTGGGGTGTGCATGTGTTCACTGCACACCGTTGACACACTGTCAAATTTGATCTTTTTTTTCTTTTTTTTTTTTTAAGATATTTTTTTGCGGCTTATGCCTTTTTATTGATTTTTGAAGGGACAGACAGTAGGCTGACAGGAAACGGGAGAGAGATGGGGGATGACATCCAGTAAAGGCCGTGTCGGGCTCGGGAGTCGAACCCGCGGCACACTGCGACTGGATTACCAGTCCGGTGCCCAGACCGTTACGCCACGGCCTGGGCCAAATTTGATATTTATTAATTACCTTATTATTTTATAAAGGATCCTGGAACACGCACACAATTGCAAATGCACAAACACACGTATGGAATATGAATGACACACACACACACACACACACACACACACACACACACACACACACTCACACACACACACACATATTATCATTATTGATCTGCAGGCAATTTAGAAGTAATATTTTCTGACTCCTGAAGGGAAAACTTTGCGAGAAGGATCATTACTGAATTCTAAACCACTTTGGGTGTGCAGGAGTCTATTTTCCTGTCAGACCATGATTTATATTATTGTTGTGAATTCACTGCACTGCTATTGAATAAGTTTGTCTTTTTCTTTCTCTTTTACAGAATAATTATGTTGATAGCATCTGTTTGATCAACTAGGGCATTAATTCCCCAAAACACAGAAAATGTTTGAAATTGAATATGAGGCTCCTGCCGACAGCGTGTGTGTGTGTGTGTGTGTGTGTGTGTGTGTGTGTGTGTGTGTGTGTGTGTGTGTGTGTGTGTGTGTGTGTGTGTGTGTGTGTGTGTGTGTGTGTGTGTGTGTGTGTGTGTGTGTGTGTGTGTGTGTGTGTGTGTATATATAGCATGGACACACACACACACACACACACACACACACACACACACGTGTATATGGCAATCAGACACACTCCATTAGCATTGGTTGGGTGAAGCCTCAACATTAGGACCTGTCACCGTTTAAACGGCCCATTGACTCAGTCCCCTAGCTCATGTCCATCTGCAGCAGTGCATGCATGGCCATTATGGAATGACTCTATATTTGCTATTGTCATATTGAATATCTGTCCCATTCCACCTACATTTTCCACTGAAATGACAAATAGTGGTGTGCCAATGTATGCTTACTTAGCTAGTGTATGTTGAGCAAGACATTTTGAACAAATAAAATGTGATCGGCTATTTTCAAAAGATTTTGTATAAATTTTATACATTTGAAAACCTGGAAACCTGGAACAAAACAAGAGGAGAACAGGGCTAGCTACTCCAAGGAACTCTCAGAAATACTGTTTTAAACAGCCAGCTAAACTGACCACAGTATTCAAAATGCCCAAAATGTTCAGTTGTGAGATTTTATTTTTGGTTTAGTCCATGCAATGTGGAACAGCTGTGCTGGCTAGACTCATAATGTGGATTCACTGAATCTGAAGTGAATCCACGTTATGAGTCTGTCTGGCCAAAGCCAAACATGGTTTGACAACTTACAAGACAGTCTTGTTTGATGGCCGCGCTCTGCCCCTATATGATTTCCATCATACAACATGGTTCAATGTGAATAAATGTTTCTTACAGCTGTACTATGTATTTTTTAGTACAGTTATTTATATACCTGCCATATGTTTCGGCACGATCTCTCTCTTCCTTGCGAAGCTCAATTCACAAAACATTTCTTAGATTCTTCTTACTTTTTGTTCGTGAGTATAGAGCCGATGAAAGATAGATGTGGGCTTCATAAAACATGCGGAGGCAACTTGACTTTGTAGCTCACAGTGAGCCAGATGATGAAAGCCAGCTGTTCTTCAGTTAGATGCATGTTGTTGATTTGCATAAGTAGATGCCCCTATCAACACCTGCGGCATGCAGACTTCGGGTTATGTGACAGCAGAAAGGCACACCACCAGTCATGAAAACGCTTGTCATGTGTTGTTGACTTGTGAGCTTGTAGATTGGCTATTTTCACCCAACGTTCACCCTGCGAATCGGGAAGCCAGGGATTAGATGTGGTAATAGCCTTCATCAAGGTAATTATGATAAACATGGCGATATGTATAGGGGCATTTTGTTACCATGAGAAAGGCTATTTTGTTTTATGTGCCTATTTCCATCCCTACTACATACTACACGGAAGAAGGAAATGGTAGAAGTAGCTGTACTTCTGGACCAGAAGGTAAATAAGTAAGTAGCCTTGGGAACCTTTGGTTCCCGAACCATTTGGCCCATTGGTCTGCTGTTTCTGTATAGCGTGAGGCAGCTTGATGTACAAGTACACCCCCTGGATATGACGCTAGTACAATATGTCACATGATGTACAAGTGCACACAATGGACATGACTCTAGCATGTCGCAGGGACTTCTTCCCCTGATCCAAAATTCCAAGCACGGAGGCTTAGGGTATATTTTTTCATAGCCTTTTGTATGACTCGACCGGCGGCTTGAACCTCGACCTCCCAATCTCAGGGTAGACACTCTAACCACTCTAAGGCCACTGAACCGGTCAGGATCATGTCTGGATCAGTATATGTTCTCATGTAACCAGTGTTTGCTGTGGCCTTCTGAAATTAAATTACAGTGAAAAGGGCCTGTCACACAAGTACTGTAGGGCAATATCCATATGTTTGGTGGAGGTGGGTTACAAATTTGGTGGATTTCTTTTAAGTACATTTACATTACATGCAAATAGGGGAAGGGAATCAACTTGAGTGTGCTAGAGGTGAAAACAAAGGTGTTGTTTTTTTGTATTTGGCTCCTTTTTTGTCACCGGTGTGAATAGTCCCGTCTTCATTAGTTATTGTTGCTGGTTCCTGCAGTACAATATTGTCTCACGCTGAGTTTCGAGCTTGTAGATCTGCTACTTTTGATACGTTTGTATGACCATTTAGGGCATTCATTTAGGGGGGAAACAACACCAAAAATGTTAGAATATGGAGATAAGAGGTTTCTGCCCAACAGCAACCATATGTAATGTCTAGTACAGAAAAGATATTACTGTATGCAATCCGTCTCACAAATAGAATGCTGATACCTGCGTTGTACCTCCGGGACACTGTAGATAGATGTACAAGCTCACAATGCTGCCTCTTTGGAATGACCTTGGTGATCCTTTTCATCACTGAAATTCCAGTTCCGGCTTGACCGTTAATTTATGCTATACATTATACATAATAATTAATAACAAACGGAATGAGGCAGATTACAGTAGGCTCTCATCATCTCCCCATAATATTGAGTTATAACTAATTTATGAATGTGCTTCTATCCAACATCTCTCTGGAGTCCTAGCTGGTTATGGACAAAGCTACACTCATGGTACCGTGAGTCAATCAAGGGCCTCTGTTTGCTTATTAAAATTAAAATGCCTTAACAGTGCTGGGTTTGGGTCCATGAGAAACAGCGGTAGATAAAGTACTACTTGAATAAGAGTAACAATACCAAAACATAAAACATACTCTTTTAAAAGTGCCTGTTTACAACATTTTATTCCGCCCAAAAAGCAGATGAGTTCACTGTAAAATGGCAAGCATTTTGATCTTGTGGATCAGCTAAATGTAAATAGGCTACAAGAAAGCAAAGCAAAAAAAAAAAATCCAATCCAAATATGTACTTAAGTACAGTATTGAGTAAATGTACTCATAGTTACTTTCCACCACTACCTGCTTGCTTATTAAAACGTCTCAGTGCAACAGTGCATCAGGGCCACGGTTCTTCTCAGGGGATCTCCAGTGGGAAATAATAATTCTTACTTTGGCCAATAAGCAGCCTCACCAAGGACACAGGGTTATCCCGACTAGGTCAGGGGAAGCCCAGCCTCGTGATAGGCCCAGGCGTTCGTCGGGCCCGAGGAGGAAAAAATAATAAAAATGGGACAGGACGGGAAATTGTGTATTCAGCAAATGCTATGCATGCAGTCACGTACGTGCCCTGTCACTCAAAAACATCTTCTGTAGTCTGTTTAATTTAAACTTTGGTCAACCTTCACCGTCTGTGCTGGTTACAAACAGTATTACCCCGGCTCCCCAGGGGGTATCCGAGCGTAAACGATGCTTCCTCTACACACACACACACACACACACACACACACACAGAGGAGTCCTGGTTTGCTATTCCTCGCTCATCTCACTCCTATGGTGTTGTTTCTCTCCCCAGTCTTGCACAGCCACGGCTGAGTAATGAACCTTTCTGCCGGAGCTGACCTGCTTCTTCTGCTTGATAGCTGGGGGAGCCTGAGGGGGGGAGGGGGGTCTTCAACTCATCTTATGGAGCTCACGATGTCTACAGTATCTATACATGCTTTAATCATGTCACTGAATTCATAACAACATGCCGCCGCACAAGTGGGACAAACTAGGCTGGCGTTGCATTCGTGGATGGCAAGGTGAAAAAAGTCTCCGGATCCACTGGACATAAGTATAGAAAACCCAGACATACAGAATGCGGGGGCCGGGACCCAGCTCATTATTTCTGGCCTTCTGTGAAATACCCACAGCTGCGGATGGGATGAGCAACCGGTTTGCAACGGTTTGCTTTTGTATTAAAGCTGTCAGGGGCGACCCTGACAGCTTCAATACAAAAGCAAACCTTGCGGAAAGCCCATAGCACGGCGACGGTTCTCAACCTGTGGGGATATTGTAAGATATTGTAATTGTCAACCATGAGGATATTGTAAGTGGGCCCCACCCACCAAATATTCATTGTTGTTATTGTGATGCTGATAATTAGGATTGTTCAGACAATATAATCATCTAGATCCACAGTTATGGACCAATGTATTTCAGTTGACATTTCCTATTGCACTTTTGCATGGAACAATACAACTTATATTCGTATTGCGTCTGCTTGGCCGTAAGACCCTTTAAAATGACATGGAAAAAAGGGGAGCATTTTCCACTCCATTTCTTTGTCGCTCTGCTCAGAAGATAAACCCCAAAGTTTGAAATCCAGGGCAATAAATCAATAGATCCGAGATGAAGCAATCTCCCATGGGTTGATCATCACTGTAGCTACAGTGCGATGGGAGAGGGCAGAGACTGTGCAGAACTAAATTACTTTTCACTGTCAGTTTTTTGGTGGGGGATATAAGTCTCTGATGTGGCTTGCTTGAATTTATTGAAGAAGAGACAAATAAATCCTTGAAATTAGTCAAGTCTAAATTTGTCTGTGTGAAGACACTAGGGCCTTACTTGTCCTCAGCTGTAACTGTATGAAATGGCAAAAGTGACTGCCTGGTTATTGTCTCCACCAGGCCGAAGGCATGTGGGGAGAGTATGTTTTGCACTCCGTCCGTCCGTCCGTCCGTCCGTCCGTGTGTCCGTCCGTCCGTGTGTCCGTCCGTCCGTGTGTCCGTGAACAGCTAATCTCGGCCACCGTTAACCCGGTCGATGCCATATTTTGCACACACACTCCCTGGATGCCAACGATGAACCTCTGCCCCAAACTTTCCAGAACAGCCTGTTATAGCGCCACCAGGAGGCCGCTTTGTGCAAAACAAGTTTTTGCACAGTACACCTACAGATTTTGTCCAAACATCACGCAAATTGGTACACAGTCTCTCTAGAGCCATTCAACGAAACGGGTCTTTCAGATTTATCAGACTCCATCCTGATTGGTTAAGATTGGCTTCCAAAGTTCACAGGAGTGCTCAGTTTCAAACAAAATGCTGCAAATCATGAACACATCGCGTGATTTCCGTGAAATTGTGCACCCACATTCCCACTAGGCCGAGGACGAAATGCCACATGAACAATTTCAACTCAGCCTCAAGGTGGCGCTATAACTGGCCGAAAAGTGTTTTTACCTCTAACTGCACGGATCTGTGGATAACCTGGTGGAGACCTGTGCCCGGAAGGGCACTTTTTCTAGTTTAACATTTTTTCTGTCAATCCTGATTTTGGTTAGTCTTAGGTCGCATTCATACCAGAGAGCTTTGCTGCGATTAAAACGAATCCTGCTGCGCATTGTCAGAAAGTGCGCTTCGTTTGGCAGGTGTGAAGGCTCATTCGAATCCTAATGCGCAGCAAATAACCGCATTTTACTCCGTCCAAAAACGTGGGTTTCGCTTCGCTTCGAATCGCACTTGACTACGATTCGGTGCAGGTGTGAATGCAATCCGCAGTAAATAAAGGAAATGAAGCAAACATAATGTGGCGGGTGAGGAGCTGAACACAGTTGGAGACGGAGAAGGCATATTTTACGCAGCGCAAAGATGTTCCGTTACTGTGGATAGACGTGAATGAGGAGACTGAAGCCCTGGTCGAAATGAGGACGTGTACATTAATCAATTGCTTAAGAAAACACATAAAAACACTGCAGTGTATTATAGCCTACATAATATTCTGTCTGTCTGTCTGTCTGTCTGTGCGTGCCGTAAACATGGAGTGCTGTCACTGTGTGGGACTGGGGAGTTATATCAGTGCGCTCATGCAGCGCTGTGCCTCCATGCCCAAAAGAACAGTGTGTGGCGGCTGCGTGCGTAGAGAGAGAGAGAGGGGGGGGGGTCCCAGACGGCACGACACATGCACGTTATGAGTGTGATTTTATCACCATAGATTTCACTGTGTAGGCTATAGTTTATGAATGGAACACATTGATAAAGGTCCACCCTGCTGCGTTTCCAATTGCTGCGAATGACAGTGTGAAGGCAAACCGCAACCAATTAAATATCCAAGAACCCCAATGTCCCCGCCCATACGGATCCGAGTCTACCGAAGTATTAGGTGAGAATGCGACCTTAAACCCCTGTATATATTGTGAAATAGTGCATAATGTTTGATTTGGTTATTGTCTCTATTTTAACCAATTTAACCACTTAAGCCCTAAACAAACATCTAAAGCCCTAACACAAACATTAAACACAGTTTGTTTTATTACGTCACCTAATACTGTAGCATGATAAGAGCGCCCCTGACTTCACACGGGTGTGATTTTTAGTTAAGTATGTAGTGTCTATTGTCTAACTATTTATATATAACTCACAGTAGAGCTACAGTATAAGAAGCACAAGTATTAGAGAATCCTAAACACTTTCAATTTATAATGTATTATTAACTGTGTCAGCTATTTCACTGAAATAACAGTTGCTATGTACCATCTGGTCAGTCCTGCGTGTGTATTGTGTGTTCAAGCTGAGTTTCCTTATAGAGCAGGTAGTTTCAGGAAAGCTGGGAAAACTGCCTTTTAATTGTCCCTCCAGAAGTGCTGGAACCAATCACAGCCATTCACATAAAACACACTCACACTGCAGGTATAATAATAATAATAATAATATATATATATATATATATATATATATATATATAATATAATATTTATAGAAACCTACGCATGAAAACACATAAAATTATCTCACAGCCTAATCATGTTTTATATCACTTAAACTTAGCTCTTCCTTGGACCTACTACTAGCAGCAGTTCTACCCCAAGTCTTTCACGGATGCCAGTCAGCCACCTGTCTGAGAAAACTAATTTTGGTCGCTTGTATCCGCAATCTTATTCTTTCGGTCATGACCCACACTTCATGGCCATAGGTTAGAGTAAGAACGAAGATTCCTCGGTATATGGAGAGCTTTGCCTTTTGGCTCCGCTCTCTTTTCGGCACAACATTGCGTTACAGCCACTGCAATACCACCCCTGCTCCGTTACAAATCTAACCGTGGTTGTTTGCATCTCTCTCCTCATCAGGAGCGGGAGGCTGGTCTCCAATGCTGACAGACGCACAGCCCTGGCTGCAGCTGGACCTCGGGGACAGGGTGGAGGTGACGGCTGTGGCCACACAGGGGCGCTACGACAGCTCGGACTGGGTCAGCAGCTTCCTGCTGCTCTACAGCGATACGGGCCGGGCCTGGAAACAACACCGGCAGGAGGACGGAGTAGGGGTGAGTCTCTGTTCTGTTTGGCCATTCATGTCACATGGTAGATTTTTTTGCCCATGCTAGATAATGATAGAATGTGCTGTCAGGAGTTGTTTTTCAGTAGTTTCTCCATATATGGCCGTCTCCATATATTAAGATCACGACACTGAGCTCATCAAACTGGATTAGCCATACATGGAGAAGACTGGATCTTCACCTACAGGCCTGAAAATGAGCCCTCATCAAACCCTGTACACTCAAGACACTGCCCCCGCTGCCACCCTTAGATCTCCATATACTGTATGGAGCTCACCTATTATTATATACCTGAAATTATATATTTTTTTTTTTATATACTCTAATACTTTTAAATATATAAATTCAGTTGTCATGATGACAGCACTGCAATGCAGCATGAAAACCGCTGACAAATTTGCCCAAAACACGGAAACGCCTCTTCGTCTCTTGTCAACTTCATCTTGCATTTGTTTCCGCCTCATCTGTCATTTCCAAAATTGTATTACAGTTACTGCTATGGTGGGCAGGATAGCCCTAATCCATGTCGTAACACATCCTGACATTGTTTATGTTACATCATTGCCAAATTTGACTGAGGGACTGCCATTGGTTTGTTTCAACAGCGAGTTGAGAAAACCGGCTTGAAAGGTTCACTTCTGTGGACTCTAACATTACACCCGGCTACATGTTTAAGCATTTATTTCATATTTACATCAGCTCTGATATTTATTTCAGACATGCTCCAGTATGTGAAGAGTCTGCCTGTGCTATTAATTTGGGATAAAATATAAATACAAAAATTCTCCTCTGGTGAAAAGCTTGAGGTTGCACGATGGCAGGCTCTCAGTCAAATCGGGTCACTTTTAAATGTTGCACATAAATCTCTCATATTATATAATTTTTGTGTTCATTTTTTGAGATTCATCCTCTCAGACCCAAAACTGAACAATATTTTGTTGTCATGATTGCATATACAGTATTGCACAATTCTATACTGAATTAATAGTACTATAGGAGAGAGAACGTTGATCAAAATAAATACAAATCTATATTCTCTAATTGTGTAGACTTCTTGTAAATTAAGCAATGCAGATGTTTATCAATAATTTAACTCTTGAGAGTGTAAAATGAAACCAAATGGACCCGTAAGCCGTAAGGGTCCATTTGGTTTCATTTTACGCTCTCTGAGTTAAAGATCTATAAGGGTCCATTTGGTTACCAACTCTCCATCATTTAGCTCAGCTGGGGACCACCTTTAACCTCCTCAAGGACCACTGGTGGTCCCCGGACCATTGGTTGAAAACCACTGATTTAAATTAATGCTTGATCATACTATTGCTACAGCGTCACACGAAAGCATCAAAAGTAGCATATCCACAAGCTTGAAAGTGACACACTTTGATGATATGATATGATGATATAGTACTTTATTGTCAGTTTGCACTGATTTATTTTTAATTTTATATATATGAGCTTGTAGATCTGCTACTTTAGCTATTTTGGTATTTGAAGAAAAGTACAAGTTTTGGACATATGAGGATTCCACCTGGCAGAGACGAATACATGACCAATGTCAAAACGTCTTATGATAATGGTCAGATGGTGTTTAGGTGTGTATCCTTCAAGCTTCAGTGGACTAAATCTTAGCTGTGAATTATTGGCCTGCGGAAGCAGATCTATACACGTACAGAATGACGTTGCTAAATAAGACCTCTGACCAAAAATACCATGAGTCAGCGCCTGAGCCTTGTGTTGACTCAGTAGCCAGTAGTGGAAAAGATACTCAGATTGTATATATATATTTTTATTTTTTTGTGAAAGGTGAAAGGCCTGTATTCGAAATGCTACTAAATTCTCAAACCTTTTTGATAATTGTCGATCTACAAGCTCAGGAATTGTGAGCCGAAATCGCATGGATAAAAAGTCCTTCTGCACACCTGACAGCTGAGTAATGAACCTGACGAGTCCCGTACACTGTCTTCACTTGGAATTATTATTTTGTAAAACTGAAATGCATTAAACTGCATTAATGCATGCATTAAATTATATTTTTGTAAGTGAAGACAGTGTGTGTAATAGTATTAAATGGGGCTTTAGTGGTTCATGTATGTTTTGTATTCATATGGAAGGTTACAGTTTAATTTAATACATTTACAATGAGTTTACTGTTAGGTTTTACCATACAATCTGTATGTGAATCCTACTCGCAGATTGTATGGGAAACAAAGTTTTAACCTCTTGAACCCTCTTTACTTCGTAAACTAATATTTGAGCGGGTCAGATTAGTTTTAGGTGTTTTCAAATCCATGACTTTGATGAACTACTGTACCACTACATCTCGAGCATAATTTAGGAATTACGGTACTTTTGTCAGCTTTCGGCTAATCTAACAAATGTACCACATTATGTTGTGGCTACTAGCCTCCCTGCAAAAATGTTGTATTTAACAGAGCGTGTTACACACCCACATGTTTCTTGCTATGTGACTATATGTACATATTTCATATTGACAGTATTCTGTACGTGAGCCTGTTCATGTCCCCTGTCTCTTATTTGTTTGTGCATGCTGATGCAATTATGTACACTCTGCACAACGCCCCTGCATTTTAATACATATGTTATATCTACTGTGATACACTGTACACCTACTGTACTGTATACTATATGGCTATTTTGCTATTTTTGCTTCTTCTAAACGCTTTTTTTCTCTACTCATTCCCCCCCTTTGATTTTCAGTACAGACCACTGAAATGATTACATTTCAAAACAAAATAAAATACACAAATATAGTAAAGAGATACTATTGGTCCGAGTGTCAATAAATCGACAACCTATACAGTACCTCAAACCCGAACCCGAAGCACGGGAACACTGCATGTTTGACCGCATGTCTGACCGTTGTTCCCGCATGTCGGATCTTTGGTGTGTCGGATCTGCGTGTGCATCCCACAAAACAATACAGTACTGAAGTAAATGTACTTCAAGTAGTAACTGCTTTCTTTGGCCACTGTTTTTCACAGATGGAGAGAATATCATTTTAACCAAGTGAGACACTTTAACTCTCATCAGAGCACTGCAATTAATTTCAGTAAAATGTGTGGAAAGCATTATATTTATATTATTATACTCATATACTATATATCAATACTATATAATATATATTATTACCTATATAGTTCTGGCTATGTTTACATGATTAAAATAGGAGCAATATAAAACTTATTCATTGGCTCAATCATCCATGAATGTCATGGATTTTGGATCCCATATCCCAGACATGTGTAGATTTGACATCCCATAGCCTGAGGAGACCATATCAGCTGCAGTATCCAAACACATTTGTAGGGCTAGCATTGATTTGTAAACATATTCACATATACATTAACATTCACTGTTTTTTAGGAGACAATCTAAAACGGTTATTAACCATTTTTCAACATGAAGCATGACATTATGCAAAAATAATTGTGATTATCTCACTCAAATAATTGTGACACGGTCAATTATGTAATTATTGTGACAGGCATACACATTTCAATAAATATGTCACATGGATTAACCCATTTTGGACTGAGGCCGATTCTAAAAAACGCTTCTAAATCCTGACCCAAGTTTTCTGAAAAACTGAAATATTCAGTCAACATCAAAATGTTTACATTTTTGGATAGTGTACATACTGTACAGAACCCCAAGAGGGGTTCCCGTCCAGAAGGGTTAGAACACCAAAATGGGTTACCGCCCAGAATGGGTAAAAGTTCTCAGTCGCCACGACTGAATTCAGTCATTTGGATTCCATGGAATCCAGCATGTCTTATATGAAAGCATGTTGCGCACCAAAAATAAGCAATCTACAAGCTCTCAGTTCGTAGCTTGTAGATTGGCAGTTTTTTTTGGCAAAGAGATTCGGTGTAGATGAACAAAAGTGTCAGTTTCAACTCCGGTCTAGTTGGTTTAAGTGGTTAGAAATCTAGCACGTGCGTGCGTGCGTGCTTGCACACAGTAACATGCAATTACTCAGGTATTGTACACTACAGTATGATCCATTTCTACCCCAGATTTGAACCACGTCTCCTGTGATGCTGATCTGCTATTTTCCCAAGGTGTCTTTTGTAGGTCTAGAGGTCAACTCGGTACAGAATATAGATAGTGTTTATATGTGCAGTAGGTCTAGAGGTCTATTCGGTACGGATAGTGAGGGACACTCAATGGTTAGTAGTCCTTAGGGTGGTTATATTCCATTAGCTAAGCTTCTTTTATCGCAACAGTTCACAAATCTTGCTGCTGTGTTCGCACATTGTTGTATTTCTCCCAGTAGGTATTGGATTCTTTTTAGCTGTTGGTCATGTTTTCAAACTCAGTGTATGCAATCTGCGGGAAGTGTGTGTCTCTGATGTCTTGAATCATAGTTTGACATTGCAATCCAATTATGGACAGTTATACAAGTCTTGCATTGGTTTGAATGACGACTCGCAGAACATTACATTCTGTGGCTTTCGCAGTACATACCACAGCATTCACACATTATAATTAGCTTCACATGAGACAGCTGTATGGATGTTAATTACAATAATTTCCATTTCTTTGCAAAGGATGCACATCCACAGGCTTTAAAATAGGACATACATACACACATACACTGTAGGAGTATATGGAACCTAGAAATAAATGATAAATTGTACATGTCTGTAACATAATGAAATGAATTAACTTCCATCTGCAAGAAAATGAGAAGTTCTTGTGCAGGTGTTAAGACATCATGACTGCGAGAAGACATTTCAAAGGGCTCTCGTCTAGGCCCCTAATTGCTTGTCCAAATTCAAAAGAAGAAGACACAATATATGCCATTATATAAAATTCAAAAGAAGAAGAAACAATATATGCCATTATATAAAATGGCCGTTTGCTAATCAATAATACATAATTCACGTTAAAAATCTCTCTCAGATGGCTCCTTTCTGAGCCACATGAATTCAACCTCTCTTTATTAAACCTATCTGCTCGCTGCTCAAGGGGCTTTCACTCGTTTCACTGTGAGACTGTATCCTTGATAAGGAGAGGAGAATGTCACCCATTCAAGCCATTGTGCTAAAAAGGTTTCACAGGGTTTGCCCTCATCGTAATTATCTGTGAATGGTGTCACAGAGTCTTTTGATGTCGGCACATGGTACTTTTTCTGTGGGGGGAAAAAAGAAAAGAAAGAATATGTCGTTCTCAGGCAGAAACCTTGTATCTCCATATTTAAACCTTTTAGTTTGTAATACTTCAGTGTCACACAAAAGTAGGATGAATAGCAGATCTACAAGTTCACAATGTGTCTTTAAGCGAAGTATTGTGAGCTTGTGGATCTACTGTTGTTGCTGTCAATTAAAATTGTAACGTGAAAGTGAAAGTGTGGCTGTGAGTTTTATGCATATTGAACCAATGAAAAGTATTAACAAGAGCTTTTGACTAAATAATAACTACACTGGATCTATTGGAATACCGGTAATTATTTTTCCTTTTTCTGTAACCGTTTTGGACGTAGATTTCCGCCTGACCGCAACAATTGATTTATTTCGTGTATATTCAGGAGAAGAGAGATGGTGGCAGAAGCTCGGACACAGAAGAAGAAGAGGAAGAAAAAGCATTACTATTCATTGTTCGTTGACATGCATGCTGATCATTTCCACCCGCGGTCCCAGGATCAAAGATGGTATGAAAGGACCAGAGAGCTGGTTGGTTGGTTTGGGCTGCATACAAATGCAGCTGGTGAGCAGCAGCCACCGTGTGAGTTTTCATTACTGAACCTCACTGGGCCTTTCTGTGTGTGGGCTGCAGACAGTATGGGTGCTTCGTGTTTGTCTCGCTTCCAAAAAGACCAGAATGACTAATTTGATGTGGAACTCGCCAGAGCTACGGCTCTCTCCTTACCTCTGACTGACCTCGTAAAAAAACGTCCAGTCAGATCGTTTTCTCCCTCCGTCCACTACATTTGTCATCCCCCGGCCCGGCTCTCTCGGCCTCCATTAAGCACCGATTTATGCTTCCCTGTCGCGCGACGGCGCGCCATGCCATCCTCGCCTCTGTCTTGGAAATACCAGATCTATAAGCTCGCAACGTGTCGCGTCCGCAACACGTTGCAAGTTTATAGATCAGCACTTTTCGATTCTACGACAACGTCTGTGCGACAGAGCATAAACAAAAGCAGAGCATTACATGGAAGGAAGCACAGCCAAGCCTGAGGGGTGATCAATATAGAGTCTATTACCCATTGCAAGATTGGGTGGCTTACGAGCATTGTTCTTGCTGGTCAATGGCGGACGTCCGTGGTGGGTCTTAATTGATGAAGAAACCCCTGACTCATTTGGTTCATTCAGGCAAATAACTTTGAAGGTGTTGCATTTTTAATTGACCATGGAGGACTGAATCCATTCTATAACCCTTCTGCTGTTTGCTGTTGGCCTTCGATGGGGAGCTTGTCTGATGCATGGTCGGATAAACAGATGCTTTCAGAAGCGGACACCTTATTTACGTTCCACTGCATCCATCCATGGACTTGGAGGAGGAGGGGGTGGTGGTTGGCTGCCTAGAAGCATTGAAACCATGGCTCCAGTGTAATTGATTCAGTGAGAATAACGAGAGTTGTCGTATGATTGCATTATCCTGTGCTTACAGTATTGCGCTACATGAAATCATTATGCTATTGCTGTTGGCCGATTCATTATGAATGTATGTGTTTGGAAAAAGTAATAAATAATAATAATACGAGGAACACATACGGTTTACTGGAAGATGTTTTAATTTCACAGGGCTCACTGTGGTTCAGATTTGTTGTGTATTCAAACTTCATAAAAGTTACTTTTATTTGTATATTTTTGACTCCACAGTTTATGTTTAGTTTTAGTTTTTTTTCTGGGAGGGACAAAACACAGTATAAATTCAATTAACCACTTACTCTAAGACCAATAGTGAAAATAGCCGATCTACATCCGTGTGAATCTGTAGTTCTGCTATTTTCACTATTATTGAAATTTGTGGAAACAAGCATTTAAGCATATGCTTTTGAATACATAGCCAAAGTGTTTTTTGAAGTAAGTATACTGTTGTAAACTCTAATTACTGGACCCTCGTCTGGTTCTGACAGACAGGTAGTGTGTGCAGGCTGGGTGGTGTGTGATAATCCGGTTGAAGTATTCCTTCGGTACGGCGACTGCGGCGGCGGGCCTGGGAGAACAATAACACGACACGAGACAGTATCACGCTAAAGGTTCACAAAGTATATTACACAAACAGGGAACAGAGCAACTGTGGCTCAGGAGTTAGAGCAGGTCGTCCAATGATCCATGGGTCGGCGGTTCGAATCCCGGCTCCTCCTGTCTACATGTTGAAGTGTCCTTGGGCAAGACACTGAACCCCAAATTGCTCCCGATGTGCTGGTTGGTACCTTGCATGGCTTCCGCCGCAATCGGTGTATGAATGGGTGAATGTAATGCACAATCTATGTAAAGCGCCTTGGATAAAGGCGCTATATAAATGCACCATTTACCATTTATATAGTGCTGGATCATAATGACGTGACAATAAGATATGAGACAAAGTAACGTGCCTACTGCAGCAAGGCTGACCTTGCTGCCGCTGAGATGTCTCTCGTAGCCTATCTATAAAGTATGCTACAGTACAGGCAATACACAATAGATATCAAGTACACTGTATCTCAAGTTCTAGTACATAGACTTAGATGTACATGGGCAACTCATGATTATAACAAGTACTTCAGTACTTTAATACAATAGTATTATATTGTATATCTGTACTTTGACTCAAGTACTGGAGTACTTTTGTCCACCATCTCTGGTTTTAACGATCGGTAAACCCCATGCATCTCTGGGTTGACATAATGGCACACGACAGATGACGGACTTTAAGGATGACGTGGGAACGACGTATATCTTGTCTCTCTCCTCACGACACGTCTCTCAAAGTTATTGTCCTAGGTGCTGTGCCGCGTTTTCCCCCTCATTGAGCAGAGTAAATAATAGATCTCCCTCACTGTGATGTTTGCCTCTGTGCCGCTGTAGCGTAAAATCAGAGGCAGTGGAATAAAAGAAGACACTCCGCCGTCCGTGTGCCCCATGGGAGAGTTTTGCTTGTCTTAGCCTCCACTGTAAACCCCCCACGGTAACGATGGTGTTCAGGTGCACTAGCTTCTTTTCGTTGCCGTCTGGCAAGAAACCTCATATCTACCATTATTCTATACGCCCTACTACTTGATCATACTACAGTAGCCCACAAATGCATCAAAAAGCAGTTCCACAAAGCTCGAAATGCGCCACAAATCTTATGGACATGAGGTTTCCACCCGAGTCCGACAGAGACGTTTTGACATCCACCCAAGTTCACCTTGACTCCAGGGACCATGAATGCAAAGTCCTCCTTCTGCTTCCAGAGAAGACCTAGGGATGGGAAAATGGCTTTGCCAAACAAAGATTAGACCATCTCAGTTTTAGTTGTTACATCAGTCTTTCAGGTGTAAAGCAGTAGTTGAATGTTTTATGTTTTTGTGTGTGCTCCATCATTTTATAGTATTTTGTATAGGAAGAGGGATGATGGGTATTACTCACTATGTTATTCTACTATCTAAGTATATAAAAAGATTATTAATCAAAGTAAAAAAATCTGTTTGAAGCTGATCTACGTATAAGCTCATTGTGTTGAAAATGCAACGCATTGTGAGCTTGTACATCAGCTATTTTAAGTGGTGGACATACCCAGCCGTCCCTGGCTGGGTCTGAGCACGAAAATAGCATTGCGTTGGATTTCACTACCATGTGTCACTGTTGCGCAGCCTAACACAAACACTCACACTCACTCACACTCACACTCACACTCACACTCACACTCACACTCTCTCACACACACACTAGGGCTGGGCGATATGACGATATATATCGTATTTTCGATAGAAAATGTCTATCACGAAAAAAAAGCTATATCGCTTATATCGCCGTTAAGCTTTACACAGCGCTTATATACGGCATGCCCAGCAGCCCACCGCGCGCACTGAAAACAGTGAGCGAACACCTTTCGGATGTCTTTTCTATTATATACTCTAAGCTAGCCCTGGAACATGACTGCCATGATAATTATCATGACAGTCATGCAGTAACTTTGCCCTGTTTTTTGCAGCCGCTGCATTTACAAGATTTCCGTATATTTAAACATTCAGATTTCAAATATAAAGTACTCACAAAGTTTCCCACGGGTGTTAGTTAGTAGCAGCGCGAGCGATTAGAATTGCTGCGTCCCGCGTTCTTTAATAAAATGCATTTTTGTCCGAGCTCTCCGGCTACTTTTTTCAAACGGGGTTCGTTTGGGAAATCCACAGTTGCACACCGAGAGCGCACTCGCCTATTAGTCTGTATTGGCAGGGCGGTCAGCGTACCTATATCGAACACACCGAGTGCCACCATCCTCCCGACCGATAGGGGCGCGTAGTTGAAAGCCAATGGCAAAATAACACCTCGGATAAAAATGCTTTTTATTAAACAACGCGGGATGCAGAAATTCTAATCGCTCGCGCTGCTACTAACTAACACCCGTGGGAAACTTTGTGAGTACTTTATATTTGAAATGCGAATGTTTATATATTTTAATTATTTGTAAATGTAGCGTCTGCAAAGACCAGGGTGAAGTTACGTCATGACCCTCGTATGAATACGAGGGTCATGTTTACAGGGCTAACTCTAAGCAGGCCAACACGACCACAACACAAGCCGAGGTGGTGCTTGCACCTAAAAGAGGGGCAACGTCTTCCATTGTATGGATATGGAAGTGGCTTTGATTACATGAAGGTAGATGATGGCTGACGAGATTAAGAGCGGTGTAAGGGGCACGTTCGGAAATACCACACCAGAGCGAACTCATCTATCAGTTTGCATTGCACAATGCACAGTCCGCCTAGTGCGCTATTTCCGAACGCGCCCTAAAGTAACCGGTCATTCACTGTTATAAATGCAGGTTTCATGTTGGGTCAAATTGATAAATTGCGTGAGCCACGCATGTTTTACACAGTTGAACAATAAGCTTGTCCGTCGTCGGGTGCACTGCAAACTTCTTCCAAGACGTTCCTCTTACCTGTGCAGTCCTCCTGCTGCGTGTCTCTGTCTTGTTTTATTGTTCCAAATAAATTATTCCATTTGAAAAGTCCTTAATTCAGCAACAGCTTACAACAACAACAACACAAGACGCTGACTTTGTTGTGATCATCAAAAAAAAAGGAAAAGAAAAAGCCCCACTCGTCCCAGACTCCCATATACGCACTCTCCATGGGCATGGAGAGTTGACGACAAGATCGCGTTCTCTCTCACTCTATCGCCTGTAGTCAATTAAACATCGTTAAGCTGCCCAACGTCTTTAACAAACTAAACTATAACTACAACAGAACATGTTGATTCCCTATACAGAGCTTAAATGAACTGAAACAACTGTAGTGACAAACTGTGACATGAGATATTTATTTTTTCCTTAAGCCAATTTAATGCAGACACAGGCCTGTACTTCTGTGTCTTATTTCTTTATTTTTTCTTTTTAATTGTCATAATAATAATAATTATTATTAATAATACTAATAAAACGTTATTTGTATAGCACCTTTCATGACATGAAATGCAGCTCTCAAAGTGCTTTACAGAGCAATGGAGAAAAAAAGAAAAGCAAGGCAACGACATTAAAAAACAAGCAGTAATGCAATACAGTGAGGACATGAATAACAAAAAATAAAAGATCAATTAAAAGCAATGTTGTAGAAGTGGGTCTTGAGCTGTGCTTTAAAAATGTCTACAGAGGCTGAACAATTGAGTTCAGCCTCTAATTATTATTATATACATTTTATTTTGTAATATTTTGTACTTGCTTTGGGCCTGTCTGTGCATGGGAAGGGCATCAGTATTATATTCATATAATTAGACTGGATAATGTGAATTTAATTGTTTTTTGAGTGGTGCAACCATTATAGACAGCTATGTGTGTCCCTGTCCCTGTATCCGAGCACGGAAATAGCATAACTATTGTCACCAACAAGTGTCACTGTTGTGCAGCCTAACACAGACAGAGGCCAGGGAGGAGAGCTTGTACAGTACAGTACAGTACAGTACAGCCCAAGTACAGTAAAGTACTCGACCTGAACAAAAATTTATTCTTTTAGATAAAAAAAATAGGTATCGTAAAAAATATTCTATATCGTGAGTATATCGTTATCGTGATAAAATAAATTCTATATCGTGATATGAGATTTTGTCATATCGCCCAGCCCTAACACACACACACACACACACACACACACACACACAAACACACAAACACACACACACACACATTAACTGTATATATGATGATTTCGGGTGGTTCAGTACAGTACAGGACCCCCACACGGTAACTCTCTCATTTCTCAACCGTTTCGGACACGGGGCGGTTCGCCGGAACCGGCCCGGCCCCCTGGGTGCGTTCCTGTGGGTCTGGAAGTTTAGGGGACGCCCACACAGAGTTGCACCACTTGCTTCTGTGTCACGGGTGTGATTTTAAAGGCCTGTGTAGATGATAAAATTACCAAAAACATTTTTGAAACTGAAAGTAAAACATGAGTATTTTGTCCAACACGGCACATCAATAGGTTCAATGTTTGAAAGATTTCCCCTGTCTGTTTTCTTTTGCGACAGTGATCAGTGTGCATCCAGTCCCCTGTGTGCCTCACTGTGTGCATCGGAGCATGGGTGCCAAAGTGCTATAAGTGTTTTAAAGTCATGTGAGAATCCACATGCTCTCCCAACGGGGGATATAAATAGCAACTAGGCGAGCAATCAGCTGATGCAAGTGTTGATGAGGACCCTGCTCATCATCACCACCAGAGGAGCAAGGCGTAAAAGGAAGCCTTAATGAATGTGGAAAGAGAGGCCACTCAGAAGTCGATATACGAGAATAAAAAAATAATGAAGCCAGTGTCGGGAGTGTTTATGGTTTCTGTCGAGTGGAAACATAATGTCCTGTTACTCTTTACGTTTCAAATTAAAAGATGGCAAAATAAGCAGATCTACAAGCTTGAAACGTGTATAGGTTGCTTTTTTTTCTTTCCACCAAATAATTAATTACAGAAATCAAACATAAATGTGAATCCTAGGTTGCTTTTAAATGTTTTTTAAATGTGTTGTTAATTCAATAATTACAGTCAATGGAAAGCTCTACTGTAGACATTCTCAACATTTCACATTATACCTTTGCACTCAAGCCTCCAAGCCGTCGATAAGAGGTTTCCCACATAACAACAAGGATATACAGTATTTCTGCCGGTTTCTTAATAACAAGGGGCATCCCGGGACACGGCATGCATGGCTCGGTTGGAAATGAAATAGACCCGGTTGGTCACATGAGATTATATTATGGAAAACCATGCTGCATTTTTAAAAAGCCATGAATGAAGCCCCGGGCCATGATGCAGCTGTTTCTTAGATTAAATGTTAATACAGTTTATATGGATTTGTGATGTTGTTTCAGTTGTAGCACCATGGGTCTCCTCATCTAAGACATTATGTTTGAGGCCTGGTGGTATCATCTCTGCGGGGTAGAAGGAGATGCTGTCAAACCATATTCATGGGAACGTTGGACAAAAATAGAATCTACGAGCACACAATAGACATGTTGTGAGCTTCTAGATTGGCTCTGTTTGCCGAAGAGGTTTGGTGTGGGGAAAAGGACAGACCAAGTAATTAAGTACAGTACTTGAGTACATGCACTTAGTTACTTTCCACCACTGATTAGGTCAGCTCTCTGTGGAGATATTTCGCTGAGATTGCATCATATCGGCGCTATGCACGTTAATGGCTGTTCCAAAATTGAATAGACGGACAGATAAAGGGTTGAATTTGATTCAGTGTCATGAATTATATTGTTTTTAACCCTGGCGGGTGTGTGTGCGTGCGTGTGTCATGTGTGTCAGATTACATTGCGACAACAATTGAAAATGTGCCGTTTGGTGGGCGTCAAAGTCCTTTATCTATATCTCTAGGGTATTGAGTTTCAGGCGCAATGCTAATGACTTCAAGCCATACATGAAACATATAATTTGTTTTGCCAGTGCAACAGCGTATGCATGCATGTCCTATCAAAGCAAATTTATATAATAAAATAATATTATACAGTGGACCGTTTCCACATTAACCCTAACCCATTAAAATGTTCCGCATTAATGCATTCCACATTGTGTGTGTGTGTGTGTGTGTGTGTGTGTGTGTGTGTGTGTGTGTGTGTGTGTGTGTGTGTGTGTGTGTGTGTGTGTGTGTGTGTGTGTGTGTGTGTGTGTGTGTGTGTGTGTGTGTGTGCGCGCGCATGCGTGGGCGTGCGTGGGTGCGCACATGTGTGTGTCTGTTGATCTGTTCGCATTACTATACCAGTGAAGGCCAAATGTCCCGAACTTTTACTTTACTGGGGTGTTTCCAATTTTCAATACTTTTAGAAGAATAGACTTTATTTTACTTCAGAATTGAAAGAAAGAAGAAAGAGAAAAGAAACATACAATCCTACATAACGTATACAATCCTACATCTTACCACTCCTAACTGCAATTCATCTATTAGAGTGGTTTTCAACACTTTTCACATCAGGGTCCATTATGTATTCATCATTTGAGCCACAGACCACCATGACATTTTTGCCTTGCCTCTCAGACCCAAAACCTAAAGAATATTTTGTTATCGTTGGATAAGATTTTGTCCATAATTCCATCCTGTATTGATATTGGTACCATTAGGAGACATTACAGGCAAAATAACAATTCCTCTACATTCTCTAATTGTGTAGACTTAAGTAAATTAAGTCATGCCGATGTTTAACAATAATTGAACTCTTGAGAGTGTGTAAAATGAAACCAAATGGACCCGTAAGGGCTCGAGTAAAAGAGTAAAATATTTATAAGGGTCCAATTGTTGTTGTGTATGTCGGTGACCCCCTCGGCCAATTGGATTGGCTCCGTATGTTGGTGGCATTGCTTTGTAGATCTGCTATTTTCAAAGCATGATCTATCTATCTATAAATGCACCACATCTCTATACGTGTGTGTACGTCTTTAATCCACATAAATTGAGTCGATTTATTTGAGTCTCTAACCCTGCTGTGAGAGTGGTGGCAAATTGTGTGTGCACAATGCACATTCTTACATAGTTCATTGTGCATGTGTGTGTGCGTGCATGTGTGTGCACATACTGTAGTGTACATACACAGTTCATTGCCACAAATCAACTCGAGTCTGAATATAAATCACATTTTACTTTCATGATCCGAGGTCGTTTGCAAACTTTTGGACAAAAACCTGTGTCCTTCAAGGCCGATTATCATCAGTAAAATGAGTCGACATTAAAGTTGCATTGCACTTTACCTCCTTCATGCCTTTCAAGGTGCACTTAAGGTAACCGTAGTTAGAGAATGCATTAGGGCTCCATGCGTCTTATACTGAAGCTCTCTCCCCTCTCCCTTTGCCATTTGCGTCAGCAGAAGTTGTGTGTGTGTGTGTGTGTGTGTGTGTGGGGGGGGGGGGGGGGGGGGTATGAATGGCGAAGAAACTGCCCAGAACAATGTCTCCATCCGTCACTCTTCTCACAGCTCTTCTAGCTCTTTCTGTGAAGGCTAGGCTGCCATCATCTTAACCGATGTTCCTTTTCTTGAGCTGTCTGTGTCTGTAACGCGTACAGACATGGACGTGAGCTGTCTGTGTCTGTAACGAGTACAGAGTACAGGCAGGACGTGCATGCATGAGTATTGGCCAAATGGCCAATACCGAAAATAGCAGATCTACATAAGTTGAAATATGGAGATACAATGTGTCTGCCACGACAGCAAGGATTATGCTCAAGTGTCCTCCTTTCTTGTCTTTCTGGCTTTCTGTCCGTCTCTGTGTGCAGAAGTTTGTGGGGAACATGAATTCGGAGGGCGTGGTCCAGAACAGACTGAGCCCCTCGGTGAGGACGCGCTTCCTGCGCTTCGTTCCCCTGGACTGGAACCCCAGCGGCTGGCTGGGCCTCAGAGTGGAGGTGTACGGATGCTCCTACAGTGAGTCATTCATACCTGCATGTTTTCATTATGGGCCTCAGAGTGGAGGTGTACGGATGCTCCTACAGTGAGTCATTCATACCTGCATGTTTTCATTATGGGCCTCAGAGTGGAGGTGTACGGATGCTCCTACAGTGAGTCATTCATACCTGCATGTTTTCATTATGGGCCTCACAGTGAGTCTACTTTATGATTTGATTGATTTGATACTTTATTAGCAGGTGTGTTACAGGTAGTCCAGCCCCCAGAGGCCTGGTTTCCATTGTCCATTGTCGTCATACATTTGCATACAATACTACTACAGGGGTACTACAGTTCAAGTTCACCTCTAGATGCAGTAGGCCTGCTCCCTGTACTACGTACAGTATGTGGAAGAATTCAAAAGAATTACAAAGTAATTATTTTTATATCCATGCTTGCTGTATGCAAAATAAATATCAATAATATTTATGTGACACGTTGTGTGCTTGCTATATGCTATTTTCACTGTATTTGACCACTAATTATTGTATTCCCCAAAAACAATTGTTGTCTTTGAAATGTAATGGTGTGAAATTGTTAAATTGTTAAATTGTTAAATTAGTAAATAATCAATAAAAATAATAGTACAAATACTCAAAGTACACTAGTACAGTACTCAATTAATTGTACTTGGCAGTGAACACCATGGCAATTAAGGCTTACCGGCAGTCTTAGTGGCCCACAATGCACTTTGCCATGGTGTGGTTTTGGATGTCTCCCAACACTGTTATCCGTCCGGGCAATGTGGACATTAGCGTTGTGCAGCTTCATCTACTCAAATCATAATGCACTATTTAAATCACTGCTTCTCAAAGTCCTTGATGGGGTTCCAGGGGGCCCTCATGCCTCTTTTGATATAGACTAACCCCCTCTGGTTATTAATATTGCCGGTGGGGATAATGTTTCTGGTCAGACTGAATTAAATATGTTTAATATACGGCTTGATTGAATAATAATAATAATAATAAACTTTATTTGTATAGCACTTTTCATACATAAATGCAGCTCAAAGTGCTTCACAGGGCAGGACACAAAAATAAAATACAATAAAACACAAGTAGTTAAAATGATAGAACAATAGCAGAGAACAAAACCGAATATAAGAACATAAAATAAGGCCCAGGCCGTAGCGTAACGGTCTGGGCACCGGACTGGTAATCCAGTCGCAGTGTGCCGCGGGTTCGACTCCCGGACCCGACACGGCCTTTACTGCATGTCATCCCCCCATCTCTCTCCCGTTTCCTGTCAGCCTACTGTCTGTCCCTTAAAAAATCAATAAAAGGCGTAAGCCGCAAAAAAATATCTTAAAAAAAAAAAAAAGAACATAAAATAAATAAAAACACATAAAAAAAATAAAACTCAACTAAAAGCAAGGGTGAAGAGGTGAGTCTTGAGTTGAGATTTTAAAATGTCTACAGTCTAATGCTTGATTCTGATTGGTCAATTGCCGAATTCAGCTGTGTTATTCCTGGATAATGACCGATCCACTCTAGACAGTAACATACCCGTGTCTAATCAAAGGCTCGGAGCACCTGGCTGTGCTGCTTGGATTTTATGATTTTCTTATAATTTTCAGAGGCGACTCGTTGTGCTCTGCAGGGCCAAGTTGGAATACTTTCATTACCGTAAGAAAGGAAGTACTTTGTTTTGTTGTCACTTTTGGGTCAATTTATTAATTTGTGTATTAAGTTATTTGTATGGAATATAAAGTGCTATATTAACAGCATATAAAACGTATATATATTTCGTTGATCAGGGTCCCCCTGGGGGTCTGAACCTCATCCCCCACCCGCTCTACGCTAAAGCTCTAAGCTGAAAATATAGGAGGAAGAGCGAGTGCATTTTCCCGCAGCGGCTAATGCCGCGCAGTCGCCCCCAATTGCCGACAACACCCGCAGCGCTGACACCCTACCTAACCCTAACCTCACAGGGAAGCTACGGGTGATTTTTAACCGGAGCTACGGGTGAGTTTAACCAGTGACCAGTGAGAAACTTTTAGTGTTTCTAGTAAGACTAAATCTTAATTGCCCAGACTCTTCTTCAACAAAGATGGCGAAAGCAAACATTCTTTGTTCTGTACTTTGTTCGGTACAAAACACTGAAGTCCTTAAACCAGAAACCTAACCTCACAGGGATGACACGGGTGATTTTTAATCGGAAACGCATGTCTCGGCAGTGGCGGTGTTGGCCGTGGAACAGACCGACACTGCCGCAGAACGGAGCGGCAGTGTCATCATTCCTAGCCTGGGTTCCAGCCTGATTCGCTGCGTTCCACGGATCTGAAAATGTCACTTCGCAACTCAAGTGACATTTTCAGATCCGCGGAACGCAGCGAATCAGGCTGGAACCCAGGCTGCATAATTCCCCCACCTTCCCCGGCTGGTGCCGTCCTTCCCCCCCAGCAGTGCCACGTCTGATTGCCACTGCCGGAGAATTCACTCCATCCTTCTGAAATATAGGCAATCTATACAAGCTCGCAACACATCACGGGGCTTGTAGATATGTTATTTTTGGCAAATCGTTCACCCCTATATATACTGTAGGGATGCTAGGGATCGCAGTTAAAACGTACTTAGTGGAGCTTTACAGTATATCCGATATACTTCCAATATCGAATGTCCAAACAGTTGTTGATCTACAAGCTGATCACAGCGTGCCAACAATAGTTGACTTACTGTAGAAAGTTGCTAGAAAGTGGATCAGAGACATGCACTGTATATCTTTTAATGACCTACTTTCAAACATCTTCAGTCTTAATTTCTGCAGCTCTCCCAGTAACAGCGTTGGGCGCACAGTCAGTGCATTGTTAAAAATGTGCTAATTCAGGCTATAAAGACAACAGTTATGCTAATTATATATAACCTCTCAATTCTTCATTGATCCTGCTTGGGTTATATGCATGCTTGTAAATCATTTAAAAGACGTATAAAATGCAACAATTCCACGGCAACGATTATGACCCCATTAGACATTTTCCGCCGGCTTTTTCTTTTCTTTTTACTAGTAAGTGCTCCTTTATCATTTTTTGACATATCAAAATGGTAATGTGTAGGGCCCCCGGGATGGGAATGTGGGGGGGAGGGGGGGGGGGGCTTCCTCTTTGCCTAATCTTTTTTTATTTGCACAGGAGGAAAGACACTCAGGAGTTTCATTTTGTGCGGCGGGTTGAAAATAAGGGGCCAAATCATGCAGCATTTATTAGCAGAGCACACATTCATCCAACATTAATACAGGGGAGGCATGCTGTGGAACGGCTTGGCGGTTATAAAACTGCTCGCTCAGGGATAATTATAACTGTCTTTCACAGTACGATAATTCACCATCCTCATCCAGTTAGCTAGTGCTTCAAATTGTGTGGCAGAGTGCGTCCTGGTGGCGTCAACTCAACCTCCCCCTCTCCATCCCACCCACCACCACACTCTCTTTATTTTATTTAGTAGCACCTTAGGAGGGAGCATACATACCTCTCAACGCACGGCAGGCTGTCATTGTCTGTCTCTATTAGCTGCTGGCATTGTGTGTGCTCAGCAGTTGATGTTTTCTTTCTAAGCACAATAACCTCCAGAGCCCGCGCACAGCGATATTAACATCCCACCACCGTCCCATCCCAATAGGTGCCAATCTCTACAGAGGTGGCCCTAACATCACTGCTTCATGAAAGGATAACAGATTGAGGGACGAGGTAATGCACAGAGTGAAAGTGTTTGTGTCAGGAGGCGCTGTAGGGTGCTGCTGCGCCTAGGGAAATTTATACGCCAACATCACACGCAAAAAAGTAATCATAAAAAACCCTTTCCATTAAGCTGTTACACTGTCCCGTCACTGTAAGGCTTCAATTCCACGCTTGTGAGCGTGGTGTTGTTGTATGTACAGTTTGTTTAATGGAGCCCCTCACCCATGTTCTACCATATCGCTCTGTGAGGAGGTTTTTGTGGTCCTGCAATCAACAACAAAGTTAGCCATTTCTTCATATGATAAATAGCCAATCTACAAGCTTGTGTTGTGAGCTTGTGGATCTAATTTAGCTATTGTTGAATGAATAAATACAATGTAAAAAGTCGGACAAAATATTGATGCTGTGGTAAGTGCATTGTTGAGCTGTGATATCAGTCGGTATACATTTCCCAAAAGTGAATGAACATATTTAACTCAGTCTGACCAGAACCAGGGATACAATATATCCCCACCGGCCATAAAACTTACACCGGCGGGATGTCAAAAGTAGCGACATGGAGACCCCCTGGAACTTGTAGATCTGCTATTTATTTTTTGAATAGCAAAGATATAAATGGATGAAGTGGTTAAAATGATTGTGATGCTATGTTAAGTTATTTTGCTGGGGACCCCCTGGAACCCCCCTAAGGACCCCTGGGGGTCCCCAGACCCCACTTTGAGAACCACACACTGCTATAAGCTACAGTACATAGCTGTATTATAGCTAAGGGAAGTTAATTTGTAGAGCTCATTTCAATGAGCTTTACACACAGCATTAAGACAGATCCAGACAGCATCATTAAGACAGCCACATAAACAGAGTTGAATATAATAGCTACAAATAAAAAGAAGGTGGCTGTATACAGTATATACAGAAGTAAGCATTATGTTCTCCTACTGTGTATACAGCATTGTACAGTATAATATCTATATTCTACTGTAGCCTATATCATACAGTGTAATATCTTTATTCTACTGTATATCCATGCATTGTACATTATAATGTCCATTATTGTGGCCGTATAAAGACAGGATATTTTGATGTCATTCTATGCAATACACAATGTGATTGTGTTAAACTCCCATTGCTATAACCTTACCTTCTTTGATACCGTTTTATAAACTCAACAATTCCCCTAAACATGTCAGTTTTTTTCTTTTCTTGCCTTCTTCATAGCAGCACCACCCCCCCCTCTCTCTCCCCACGTGTCACCGTCCCTCAACTCTGTGCCGTGCTGCATTAAAATAGCAGGTGTAAGTTGGAGATTGCATTATTTATTCAGACAGTCCAACCTACACTGCTGAAGCCCTTCAGGAAATATAATGTATTCAGAACTTCTACATCGCCTCTCCCTTGTAGCACACTACTGTGTGTATTTATTTTTTATTTTTTGTCCACATCTGCCGGAGTGAGATTCAAGGAGCTGTAGGAATGGCGATAAAAAAATAGACATAGCTGGGAGAAGTAACAGTGAGTGAGTACAGCCAGTGTTCCAATCAAAAGTTTGAGTTAAAAACTCATTCGCCTCAGATAAATTGGAGAGGACACTTCATCTCCGGTCAGGGGATGTGACAAAAAAAAACATTAAATGCCTGACTCCGTGATGGTTGAGCATCCGATCCGCACATTACCAAGGAGAGTCTTCGGGGAATATAATTCATCCATTTTCTATGGTGGTGGAAGAAGTACTGTACTTGGAATTATCAAAAGTAAAAGTATCAGATACAGCAATATAAACTCTGTTACAAGTAAAAGGCCTGTGTTCAACATTTTACTTGAGGGCAAAAGTATTGGCTTCAAACTGTACTTACAGCACCAAAGTTAAAGTAGGCTACTAAAATGTTTCAAATCTGCATATATATGCAACCTCGCAACGCGACACACTGTGAGCTTGTACTGTAGATCGGATAATTTTAATAGACAAAGTAAAATAGAGCTTAATTGGTTAATGTATGTTTTGTAATATAATCTAAATCTTCAAAGTAACTTTTACGTTTTCAAATAATTATACTTGATCATACTACAGCATCATACAGGTAGCAGATCCACAAGAACGAAAGACGTCATTTTGCACCGCATTTCAAGTTTGTACGTTAGCAGTTTTTTAAATTTGAATCCTGAAAAGTAACAGTTTTGGAGGCTTCCAATATAGTAAAAATGTAACGCTCCAGCGAACTAAAAGTACAGTAGTAAAAGTATGCTTGAAGCTCTCTCTCTCTCTCTCTCTCTCTCTCTCTTTCTATCCTCTCCCTTCTCCAGAGTCATACGTGGCAGACTTTGACGGCCGGAGCTCTCTGCTGTACCGGTTCAACCAGAAGTCCATGTCCACGGTGAAGGACGTGATCTCTCTGCGCTTCAAGAGCCGCCAGGCCGAGGGGGTGCTGCTGCACGGGGAGGGGCAGAGGGGGGATTACATCACCCTGGAGCTGCACCGCGCCAAGCTGGCGCTCTACCTCAACCTGGGTGAGAGTTAACTGTTCTATACCTCAACCTGGGTGAGAGTTAACTGTTCTATACCTCAACCTGGGGGAGAGTTAACTGTTCTATACCTCAACCTGGGTGAGAGTTAACGGTTCTATACCTCAACCTGGGGGAGAGTTAACTGTTCTTTACCTCAACCTGGGGGAGAGTTAACTGTTCTATACCTCAACCTGGGGGAGAGTTAACTGTTCTATACCTCAACCTGGGGGAGAGTTAACTGTTCTTTACCTCAACCTGGGTGAGAGTTAACTGTTCTTTACCTCAACCTGGGGGAGAGTTAACTGTTCTTTACCTCAACCTGGGTGAGAGTTAACTGTTCTTTACCTCAACCTGGGTGAGAGTTAACTGTTCTTTACCTCAACCTGGGGGAGAGTTAACTGTTCTATACCTCAACCTGGGTGAGAGTTAACTGTCCTGCAAGATCCTATACAGTATTTAGGCCCACATGAGCACTCAAAACGTGCTTCGGATATTCGAAAATAGCCGATCACACTGCTCTCTACCTCAATTCAACCTTAGCTTGGGTTCAACCTCCAAAATGATTCCCTGTCCCTGTGTTTTCCTGAGATCTCGTTTGTTTTTGTTGGTCTTTCTAATCATTTGAATGCTTCATGCCGTGTTTTTATTTCTGTTGTATGTAAAGCACTTTGTGAGTTCGCTCTGTGAGAACTGCTATACAAATAACATTTACTTACCTAACTGCGGAATCGGTATCGGCTGATATGACTCTGCAAATATTCAGAGATTATATATCGGTCATAATTTCAACATGGTGCAACTCTAGTGGTCTGCAGTAGCTTTGTTGCTTCCAGTATGAACGCAACATTTACAGGGTTTAACTGGTTATGTGTTCACAGAGAGATCCGCTGAGGTTGGTCAGAGTGGTTACGCTACCCAGTCTCACCCAAACACTGTGAAATAGCACAGCATTGCAATTTTCTACATATGACACTGAAATCCTCCCCATAGACAATGACGGAGGGGCGCCATCTCTACCGAACTTGAGCCACGGGAGACACCACCGCAAGTTGCTGTGTCGAGCATTACGAAGTTCGGTAGAGCCGAATCAGCCCTGTCCGAGTTGCAACCCGATATGGACATAATTGTAAATAATGTCAAACCCAAACTCACTCACCCAGCCCGACCCAGCCACGGTGAAATTATATCATTAGTGTAATGTATTTCAGTGTAATGTTTTCGTTTAATGCTATTTCACCGTATTTCTGTGAGATGGGGTTGGGTTACAGGTGTGTTGTTGTTGTTTTGCAGATGACACCAGGCTGAGGTTCAGCAGTGGTCGTGTGGCCGTCACACTGGGCAGTCTTCTAGATGACCAGCACTGGCACTCTGTCCTGGTGGAGCGCTTCAACAAGCAGGTCAACCTCACTGTGGACTCTCACACGCAGCACTTCCGCACCAAGGGAGAGGGAGACTCCCTGGATGTGGACTACGAGGTGAGTTACACACAAAAATATGGCATAAAAACGAGTCTGACTGACCTCATACGTCCAAAACTGTAACTTTTCATGATTCAAATTCAAGAATGGCAAAAGTAGCAGATCTACAAGTTCAAAATGTGTCACTTCGTGCCGTGTTTCGAGCTTGTGGATCTGCTACTTTGATGCGTTTTTACCGTAGTATGATCAATAGGGCATTCATTGTACAACGAAACTCAAAAAGTTAGAATATGGAGATAAGAGGTTTCTGCATGACAGCAATGCGGGATATGTATAGGGGATGTGGGGGGGGGGGGGGTTTCATGCTTCAACCTTTTGATTTTTATATCTCTCTCCCTCTGCTCATTATTTTGTTATCATTAATGTATTTATGTTTGCTTATATCACTATTTTAGTATGTAATGAAAACATTATGTTAAATGTGTACTGACCTTGATTTCAAACATTAAGTCGTGATCATATTTGAAATCAACTTCAACTGGGGTGCTTGGTGAAGTATAATAACAAGCAAACATAACTAAAATATGAATGTATTACTTACAGAAATCTTTCCGAGGGGAGCATAAAATTGTTTAGAAGAAAAAGAAAGAAAAAAGAATATATATATATATATACTGTATATCTTTCATGACATGCATTTCTTGGAGACAGGGAGGGGGGCCTGGATAGTATTGGATAATACTACTTGCGCAACATGCTAATTTGGTATCGCCCCCCGAAACAGTTTTTTTAAATTCACAGCGTGCGCACGCATTGTCTAGATCAGTACTTCTCAATTGTTGTGTGCCAAGCCACATTGATGATTATATGAAATGGTTTCGTGCCAGGGACCTCCAGAAGAGAAGATTAAACTTTTCAAAAATGTTTAAATAGCAGATAAACAAGCTCACAGCTATTTCGTATTATCCAACGTGTAAAATATTGATGAAGCGGTTAAAATGACTGTGCTGTATTAGCATAACATAACTGGTTTATTGTCCTTTTGTCCAAAAAGAATATTATGAAATGAGACTTTAAACTAGTGACTGGAAGCAGAAAGTATTCATGACCATGTTTATTAAGGTAATACAGTCTAGGTGAAGTTGGGCCCAAATACATGGACCTCTATGGAGCTATGGGGGTTTTTTTGGCCCAATGACAGCGCCACAACAGGCCATTATATGAACTTTCAGGAAGTCAGGATTTCCTACTGGCTTCAGACACTATTGGCTTCACTGCCCCCCTGGTATTGACACAGTTCCTGTATTTAATGCTGAAGTCTTTTTTCCTTTGTTAATTTCTTCAAAGCTGAGCTTCGGGGGCATCCCTCTGCCTGGCAAGCCTGGCACCTTCCTCAGGAAGAACTTCCACGGCTGCATCGAGAACCTCTACTACAACGGCATCAACATCATAGACCTGGCCAAGAGACGCAAGCCACAGATATACAGCGTGGTGAGTTCTTCTCATCATAACTCGTTGTCTACCAGTGTTCGTCGAATACCTTTTTGAAACTAAGCTATGATGGCGAAGACTATTGACTAAATATATTGGCATACTGTATATCTTGTCAACAAATGAACTAAAATGTTAGAAGAGATCCAGTAGAACTAAAAGACAAGTAACCGTTTTGGACATTTACAAAGTTGCCTTTCGGCCGACACTGATGTTATGCAAGAAAAGAAAGAGCAGCTTTGTGCGAGCAAGGAATGGAGGTGCAGAGGGGGGGGCTCGTTAACAACACCTAACTCTTCTAAATCAAATCATCCACGAGAGTTGTTGCGTAACAGCGTTGAAGGACCTCAGACAGAGAAAGGGGCTGAGAGAGGTCCTTGGCGGAGAACCACTTAAAGGGGCTGAGAAAGTGCGGATTGTCTTTGTTCTTACTTTGGAAGGAGGTCAGCCCTTGGATGAACGGGGGTGCGATGGACCCACTGATCCATTCAGTACAGGTTATTATTACCTCCTGCTGCTATAGCCCGGAGATAAATTTCATTATTGAAGGTAGAGGGGCCCCCCTTCCGACTCGTTTGTCAAGGTCTTGTGCTGCTTTAAATGACACCATCCTTTGTGAATTCCAACCCCCAGGAAAGGGCTTCCGGCTCGCTGGTCTCACGCCAAGCAAAGAACAACCTCAGAGCAGAGCACTTCACAAACTGTTTCACACATCGCCTCTGCCCAATAGCGCTCTCTCTCTCTCCGACACACATAACATACATAACATAATCATTAGCATGATTATGTTACTCAAGTAAGTGGATTGTAGCCATTCGCATAGAATTCCTCCAAGTCACTGTTTTCTTGAAAGGCGCTATATAAATTCAAGTTATTATTACTGTTCCTCACGACGTCTTGTCCATGGGTTACCTGAGAACCCTGAGAGTGTACGAATGGAACCAAATGGACCCTTACAGGTCTGTACCTCTGAGAGTTAATGAATGGAACCAAAAGCAGGCCTGAAACCAGCCCTTAGGGCTCTTTGTGTTATACTATTAGCATCATTGCATAATCGTACTACTGTAGTATACTATTTGTAAACTGGTAATGAAGTGTAAAGGCTGGTGGAAACCTCATAATATGACGTTTCAAAACTGTCCAAAACTGTTACTTTTCAGGATTCAAATTCCAGTGTTGAAAAGTTCAAAGCGTGTCACTTCATCAAGTTTGAAGTAGATTTGATACTTTTGATGCCGTTATGTGACGCTGCTGTAGAGGACAGCAACAATATCAAACTCAGGGGGTCCTTGAAATCAGTATCAATGCTCTAAGTCACATTGAGATTTTTGCCCGAGGAGATTCCCCCCACAGAGGGTTTTTTCTAAGGCCTCGTGCGTCTTGCTGTCTTTGCCACTCTGTTGTCGGGCAAAGATCGCTGGCATGTTGAATCCTCCGCACTGCGGTGACCTTTTCCTGTGTACAGGAACTCATGTCCTCTGTACTCACTCTTCCTGTCCCCAGGTAGTCCACAGTGCCTATGCCTTTGACATTTAACCCGCATCCCCCTGTAGAGTGACACCTTGCACCCCACACATATACCCTGTGGTGGAAAGTAACTAATATGTAACATAAGTAGCCTGGCATTCCTGTGGCAGATGTGTCTGGTTTCCAGGCTAGTACTGTACTTCTCATAGGCAAATATTGTACTTTTTTTTACTCCACTACAATTATTTGAAGTCTAATTCATAATTTGATTATTATTTCAAAAGATACATTAACCACTTCAGCCTCATACTTTTGCTATTTCTACAAGCTCACAATGCGAGCTTGTAGATCGACTATTTTCAGTGCACTGGCTTGCACAGTATAAATCAATGCACGCGCACGCGCACACACACACACACACACACACACACACAGTACTCAGTGTTGTCCCTGAACGTGTTCAAAGAACGATCGTTCATATTTTGGGTGAGCGTGAACTGAACGTATATGCATTTCTACTTGATGAACGGTATTGTGAACGTGTTCATTTCTTTCTTGTATGAACGTCACTTTTTCTTAGTTCACTTCGTTGAAGAGTGTGAGTATTTTCATAGAGCCTTCCAGGCAAAACCCCAGCGAAAATACACCCTAAACAGGCTTTATGACACCAAATGAACCAATCTTTCTCAGCCATGCCATTTCTCTGGAGCGGAGTGCCCAGCGCCCTTTTATCTGGATGATGATCCAGTCATGCATACAGAGTAGACAGCAGACACACACAGAACATGTCCCTACCCAAAACACTGAGGTAAACTTGTTGTTGTTTGATTAAACATAATGTGCCACGCAAAAATAGCTTCCAATAGCTTGTTATTTTTGCGTCGAGGAACGCTCTGTGTACAATGGACATGATCACCTTGATCGGCCAACTCCTCCTCCTCCATCTCCTTCCCACAGTGAATCCTGATTTATTCTTCGTCATACGACGTGTTCCTTGCTGAAAAATCTACAAGCTCACAACGTGTCACGTCCGCGACATGCTGTGAGCTATTTTCAGCACACAGAGATACATATGCAGGCTGTGAGAACAAAAGCGTTCAGAAACCTTTGCCTTCACAATAAAATCATACAGCTTTCACAAGTTGGCCCGTAAAGACAGAAGCAAAGTGGAAGGAAAAGGATTAGGATTTCACATTGCAAAAGGGCTATTATTTCCAAGATGTAAAAGAATAAATAAGGAACTAATTTGGATATTGGTAATGGACATATTGTAGAAGTCACTTTATTAATCCCAAAGTGATTTTTAGGAATAATGTATGTGGTTCTCTCTCTCTCTCGCTCTGCTTTTCTCTTAATTTCTCTGCTTCCTTCTCTGCACTCCCCTCCCCTCCTCCTCCCTCCATCTCAGTCCTGAGGAAAAATGAGGCCAGGTTGAAGGGATTTTCAGTCAAGGGTAGCAATTTCAGATGTGATCATGTGACATCACATTTTTAATTAACCTTGTAAATATTGTTGATCTTGATTGGGGCAAGGTTACCCAATGTTCTCTCTCTCTCTCTCTCTCTCTCTCTCTCTCTCTCTCTCTCTCTCTCTCTGTCTCTGGTCCCCCAGGGCAACGTGACCTTCTCGTGCTCGGACCCCCAGCTGGTGGCCTCCACCTTCCTGAGCTCCAGCAGCAGCTTCCTGTCGCTCCCGGCAACAACAGCGACCACGGCGGCGGCGTCTGCCGGCACGGCGGGCTTCTCTGTGCGTTTCCAGTTCCGTACGTGGAACCCAGACGGCCTGCTGCTCTCCGCCCGGCTGGCCCCGGAGCCCCAGAGACTGGAGCTGCAGATCAGCAGCAGCCGGATACGCCTGACCCTGCACACCTCCACCCAGCACACATCTGAGGTCTCCACCGGTGAGGGGCCAGGGCCGCACACAGGGTACTGTTTAGTGGTGGGAAAGCAGAACAGCATAAAAGGCTATAAAAATGCAACGGCTAAGAATAGATGAGACCCTTTTCTTTACTTACGGTATATTCCTAGCTTGCTTCTCCTCCAACGGTAGGCTTTGTAGTGTAGGCTCTGCATGGAAAGTATTATATCGTCTGTCGGGTGGAAAGCTCATTATGTCCAAAACTGTTACTTTGCAGAAATAGCAAAAGTAGCAGATCTACAAGCTCAAAGCAAATGTTGCTTCCATTTTTAAAGAGACAGTGAAAATGTGTCTGGGTTTTATAAATAATTCTATGCCGTTTATCTGAGACTGTGATAACAGCTCTGCTAGCTTACCTTCCTGTATCCCAGTATAGTGAGGCTGACAGCTCAAACAAGCACTAGAATACAAATGAAGGAATAAAGAAAATGTGGATGCCTTGGCAGCTTAAAAAAACCCCAGAAACAATTAATTTATACATTACAGTGTTTGAATATCATGATCAAGTTTGCACAAAGATTCAACCAGGAATTTATTTGCCTTTATTCTTGCATGTTTTGACTGGGGTGTTTTGGAGAAGGAAAAATAACAAGCTAAAATAAAACTACAATCTAAATGTATTCCTTTTAAGCAGTCTACTTAGGGGAGCATAAATCATGTTTAAACATCATTTGACCTGGCTGACACAGTGGTTTGGGGCATGTATTGTTGTTCACATAGGCCTGTAATTGGCACACAAAAAAAGAAGAAAGGAACTCCTTTCCTGGCATGCATTTTTTGTCTGCGATTTGTTTCTCAGGAACAGCGCATATTAATAAACATTATTGTAAAATATGCCGGAATTAACCCAGAGGCTAGTCTGCATCCCTAGTCCCCGGCCAGGTGTACAGCTGGCCTGGGACTATGGATGAAGAATAGGCTGGGTTATTCACTGCTAGCTAGCTACAGATCACTGGTGTCCAGTGGTGTTTCACTTACAGTAAGTAAAAGTACCACAATGTAGGAATATGCTGTTACAAGTAAGTCATGTAGTAAAAATGTACAAAGTATTGGCATCAAAATATAGCCTACTATACTACTCTAAGTAATGAAAAAATATGTAAAATATTCACCCATCCTTTATTTGATTGGTCCTCGCTATATACAGTATGCTCATAAGGTGGTACAATTTCTGTCTACTCACTGCATGCCTGCCAAAGACATAATTGATGATCATTGATGATGCCAGGCGCCCAGGAAAATAGGGTTTCCAAACAAACGCATTATATACAATTAAAAACGTGTGCTGTGCTCTGCAGGAAAGAAAAACATCTTGGTGGGTCCTTAGTGAGGACCAATTATATAAACATAAGTTGAACATGAGTGACGTTGTCCTTTAGTACTTGAGTAAATGTACTGTACTGTTTGTTATTTTGTATCCTGCTGGTGGCGTACATTATCATCAGCAGCACTTTTGTGACAAAGAGTAATGCTCACTGGTTGGCTGTACTTACAACCAAATGCCAAAATGGACTAGTGCACATGTCAACATTTTCAAATGGGAAACCATCAAACATCATTTCCACTTCTCTCACTCTCTGCCTGTCTATGAATGGATAAATGGCATTTATTCTCCCGTTTAAAATAGTTTTTCTCCTGTTATTAATGGTGCAAAATACTAATGTGTTCCGCATTAGCAGCCGAGCAGTGTCTCTCAACTAGGAATTTAGCTATAGCTCGGCCAAAAAAAAAAAAAAAAAAATTATACTACATTTATTCTTTGGCGTTGTCCATTTTTGGCCTCCCATACACCAATGAATAATACATGCAATATGGATTTAGTCTCTGTTTTGTTCCCCCCGCTAGAGTGGAGTCGGTGAGATCCCGCGGGCCTGATCATATCCTCCTAAGTCCAGATGTGATTTTCGAACAAACGGAGGTCACCCTCCATCTGTTGCACACACTGGAGCTTCTCTCCCTCTTTCAGGCTCTCTGTTTCCACACACAATAACTGTCTGAATTCCAGCATCCGGTTTAATTGTGCCGAATGGGTAATTCTCTCCCGTGCTTGGAAAAAGCTGCTTTCGTTCACCTCTCTAGCAGATGGCACACGCTGGGGGGGGGTGGGGTATAGACAAAATGCAGACAGGCACAGCTTGTATGACCTTGACTGTTTAGACCTGCTAGACGAGAGAGAGAGAGAGAGAGAGAGAGAGAGAGAGAGAGAGAGAGAGAGCTAAAACAAAGAATATACCTTGGAGGTTTCCTGTCAGGTTTTGGCTCAGAAAGAACAAACAGCATTTAGAGGGCTGATGGATTAGTTTCTTTTTTGTTTGTGATAATGGCAGCTCTGTAGTCTGCATGGTACAATCCTCATCGTTACACAATGAGTTCAGTTAAAGTGTGAAGTGTGCAGAATGTACAAATGCACATACATGTACGGCAGGAGTGACATCACTCTACAACTGTTTGCAGTTGCTGAGTTCAGTTGTGCCAATTCAATCTGGGAAAGCATCTTATTTTATAATTTGGCCACATTAAAAAATAGCAGTTGTACAAGCTTATAGCGTGTTACTTCATGCCACGCTATGTGCTTGTACTGTAGATTTGATATTTAACTGATATAACTGAAGCCACACCCACAACTGTTGTTGTGTGATAAAGGGGATGGCTTATGGTAGGGGATGATATTGTGATGTCACTATATCATTGTTTTTTTCATTGGCACATTTTGACTGTCAGTCAAAGTGTTTCAGCCTCCAGGAAGAAACCCTAAATACAAAGGGAAGACATCATTGCACTTAAAAACCACACCAGGGGGTCTAATGAAGTACTGTCACCTACAGTAATAAACACATACAAATCTGGAAAAAATACAAAAATCAATTTGGTATTAAAAATAACCTATCAATCAATCTTGCAAAAATAATCATCTGAAGACCTCCCTGGGTTTAATACTCCAGGCGGCTATGGTGGGGAGGTATGGAGGTTTTGCCCTTTCTAGAGACTGGTTGTGTTTATTAAATGTGACAAAATTTGACTGAGGGACTGCCATTGGATTTCTTTTTTTTTTCATTTATTTTTTTCATGTCATGTGAAAGCAGGGAATCATAGCTTCAAATTTACATATTGGTTGTTCAGTTTGATCCACCAGTTTGAGAAAACAGGCTTGAAAGGTTCACTTCTGTGGTCTCTAACATTACACCTATCTATATGTTTGGGCATTTATTTCTTATTTACTAGTAGAGTCACTAGTAGAGAGAGATTTCAGAGGTGTTTGTAACTCCTGGAATTGGCTCACATCTTTTCCAAGCCTCTGCTGCTTTTCACTATAGCTTCACTGCTGACAGAATGGACTTGAAGCTGGCTTGAATGAGTGCGAAAACAACGCAGGGACGTCTGACCAATCCAAGTAGCTGAACTAGTTTTGGGATAGTCACAGAATAGTAATATTGTAATATTGTTTTCTGTAGTCAGCATATTTGATTTGACATTTATTTTATAACTATGGCCCAAATTTCCGTCATTGCTCTCAGGCAGAATCCTCTACTCTCCGTATTTGACATTTTTTTCATAAATTAACACCCTACTTGATCATACAATACAAAAGCATGAAAAGTAGCATATCCATCCCGGACCACTGGCGTAGCGGCACCTAGGCTACAATGTAGCCTTCGAGTGCTGATCCCGGCCAACGACGGCCTTTTCGGCGTGTCAATCCCCATCTCTCTCTCCCCTTTTCCTGTCAGCCTACTCTCCTATCAATAATAAAGGCATAAAAATAAATACATCTTTTAAAAGGGTAGTAGATTCACCAACTCGTAGATCTGTTTCTTTTGCTATTTTCTTTATTTGAATCCTGAAAAGTAACGGTTTTGGACATTTGATATTTCCATTCGACAGAGACGAGATAATATAATCTTGCATAACATTTAACGCTGATTATTTCCACTCGAGCTGTATCACTACATAACCTGAATCTGTTGTCGCCTGTCCCCCCCCCACCACCAGGACACAGAGTAAACGATGGCCTGTGGCATTCAGTGAACCTTGACATGCGCAACTTTCAAATGACCTTGACCCTGGATAATGAGCCAGCATCCACCATTGAACTTGGACAGCGACTGGACACAGAGGACCTCATCTACTTTGGCGGTCAGTATGCTATACACTACCAGTGCTACCACAGCACCATTAGCTTCCATTAACTGGTCTTATATGGGCCATAAGGGGCTGAATGTGTTTATAGCACGCCTTTAGCATAGAAATAAATGTATGGCACAAAAGCGCTGGCATCTCTTTCTGTGAAGTCAGCCCTTAAAGGACGACTTCGCGCATTTTCAACTTATCTTCATTATGTCCTTATTAATGCTCTTGATAAAAATTGTACAACAATTACAATTTCCTACTTGGTCTGTGTCTCATAGGGCTGCATGTGGACATGCTTACCAATGACAACATCGTTTGGCAGATTGTGTATTTAGTTTTAATTTTTTTTTTTTTTTTTTTAATTAACGTGAGAACAATGGCTTTCATTATAGCATTCTACCTTTCCAGGAATAGAAAGCCTGATGTTTCTATTAGCTTTGATTTTCCATTGATGATGTCACTGGTAGGTGAGTATCTGAACAGTCCACAGTACTCCTCAGAGACACAGAGTAAGTAGACATAGATGTAACCTATTATAATGAGCATTAGTGAGGACTAATTTGAATTTCTTCACAGAAACATAATATCGCAAGCTCATGACACGTCTTAGAGAGCGATATCTTTTTCGGCTGAGATTTGGTTTAGAGTGGAAAAAAGAGTGTGCCAAGTACAGTTGCAACTCAGGTCCATTTTACTAAGAATAGAGGGTTTAAGTGCTTAACCAGGAGCTGTAGTCTCTCAGTCCATGTGATTGATCGAGTCTTATTTCCAGTATAGTAGGCCTACTGTACATTCAGTCATATACTGTAGTTATTACAACATTACTTTGTCTATAAAAAATATTTGTTGTGAGCGACACATGCATATATGTGATAACTTGTCACCATAGTAGAATATTAATATTGGTTTAATATAGTTTGCCTTTCATGTTTAAATGTCAACAGCATCAGATTCCGTTTTGCTGTCTCGTTGTGTGGCTGGGTTGTGTTGCCTTGCCTTCAGCAGTAGCAGGACAGCATAAGCTCATTACCACTAATATATGTAACATCTACCAACCTGACGCACAGTGGATATAATAATTCAAGTTAATTGAATTGGAAGTGAACGTGGCAAAATGCAAATGACTTTGATTAGATAATCCTCTTCAATCAAGTGGCATTATCTTGAAATGCAGAGAGTGGGGCTGTCTCATTTCAATATGTTGTCATTTGTTTCAAGAATACTTTCGCTGCGAAGTGAAACTGTCTCACAAACCAAATCTAATTATTGCACCCCCGCTGGCAAAGTGTTTTTAAGTAAATGATCCAAAAGGTTATCATGTTGCAGTAAGTGAAAGTGCAAATTTGAAGCAGAGATTTCAGCCTTTTCTGAGTGCCACCTAAGCAAAGATATACTTAATATATCTGTGCAAACGTTAGCATCCTTGATCTTGCCATTTAAATCTCCAATCTTCTGATGACCGGCATTTTACTATTACTGCTTTTATGGACTAACGGAGTCTTGGTATTATTTTTATTTGATTATGGTCTCATTACTTCTTGTGGTGGCTAGCGTGCATGCTTGTCATACTGTTTATATATTTATCATATTCAAAGTATAAAATACGTTGATGTATGTTGTGTTGGCCTAATTAGGTATTGCAATACATATTACAGATTATAATTATATACCGTAGTATACAAGTCCTCACAGTAACTAGTATATCTGATGTTTTCAAATACATTTAGTGGAGTGAAAAAATACAACATTTGCTCCTGAGATGTAGTGGAGTAGAACTATAAATATTGAAACATTTACATACTCAAGTAAAGTAAAAAGTAAATGTAATTACAGTAAGTACAGTGGTTTCTGGGAATATTTTCTTCCCGGACACACATTATGAGTTATATATTACAAGTGTTGTTTTCTGCCTCCAAGTCAAATGAAGCATACCTGTGAGGTGTGAGTGGGATTGAAATGCTGTGTAAGCAAAGCTGATCGATATTTAACAGAGAATGGTATCCGTACTGTGTGTGTGTGTGTGTGTGTGGGGGGGGGGAACAGTGACCAATGACATTGCAGGAACAAAAGGTCATGTTGATCACCAGTCCGCTTGTGTGGTAGTGTTGGTTGACCTAATCGCGTCATTAATCCAGCCGAAGCTGTGGTTTATAGATGATTGTAATGTGTTTGTGTTTGACCAGGTTGTCCATTGTCCCCGGTCGTCTCTTACTGTAAGAACCCAACACTGGCCTTCCAGGGCTGCATGCGCCTCTTGTTCGTCAACAGCCAGCCAGTCAACTTCAACCATGTGCAGCAAGGTCTCCTGGGGAATTACAACCAGCTCCAGTTTGACACGTGTGGCATCCATGACAGGTAGGAAAACCGGGAAAGCTTCTGTGTCATTGCATATTCTGTTACTATGTAGCCTATACTATAGAGCGTCGCAGTCCCGCCCCCTCGAGAGACCCGGAAAAGAAGTCCCAGTTAATTTTCCTCATAGACTTTTCAGAAAGTATTTATTTAAAGACGTTTACGCCGCGGACAAACGCCAACTCTCGTCGTTACAAATCATGACAATAAACACAATGTTTTGGGCCAAACAAAGAATTAGAAAGTAGAAAAACACTTTTTTTGTTGTTTTTCTTCTTTGTAATTATTTGTTTGGTCCAAAATATTGTGTTTGTTGTCATGATCTGTCACGACTCAAGTTGGCTTCGTACGACGCTTAAAAGGTCTTTAAATAAATACTTTTTGAAATGTCTATGGGAAAAATGCATTGGGATTCATTTCCTGGGCCTGGCATCGTCATGAAAGGGGGCGGGACTGCGGAGCTCTATAGGCTAGACTCTAGCCTATAGCGGCATACATTTTTCAGAAAACTATTAGGATTTAGAACTGTCCAATCCAATCCAATCCACTTTATTTATATAGCACGTTTTAAAACTCAGAGTTAACAAAGTGCTGTACAGGAGAATAAAATAAAATAAAAACAAGTGCACTAAAGCTACCACACAGAAAAACAACAGCGAGAAAAACAAAGTACAAACAGTGACAACAACTGAGACACATTACAGAAAACAACAGAAAAACAACAGCATCACAGTGAGACGAAACATATACAAGGACCAAAGGAACTCAAGCGGGGTTAAAAGCCAAGGTAAAGAGGTGGGTCTTCAGGCGGGATTTAAAGGTCTCGATGGAGGGGGCCAATTTGACGTGGGAGGGGAGTGCGTTCCATAGTTTAGGGGCTACAACAGAAAAGGCTCGGTCGCCTCTGGACTTTAAGCGGGTCTTCTTTGTGACCCTGAGGTTTAGCTGGCCCTCAGACCGCAGTGATCTAGAAGGAGTATAAACCTCAATAAGGTCAGACAAATAAAGAGGAGCCAGACCATTTATAGATTTAAAGACAAATAAAATAATTTTAAAATCCACTCTGAAGCGGACAGGGAGCCAATGAAGGGAGGCCAAGACAGGTGTGATATGCTCACGTCTGCGAGTACCTGTGAGTAGACGAGCGGCTGAGTTTTGGACTAGCTGGAGTCGAGCAAGGGAGGCTTGGTTTAGACCAGCGTACAAGGCATTACAGTAGTCCAACCGCGTAGATATGAAGGCATGTATAACTCGCTCAAAATCACTAAAAGATAGCACCGACTTGATTTTAGCCAGCAGCCTCAGATGATAGAAACTAGAGCTAACTACTGCATTGACCTGTTTGTCAAGTTTAAGGGCATTGTCTAGTTTGACGCCAAGGTTTGAGACCACAGGTTTCACATATGGCTGCAGGGAACCTAGGTCATTGGGAACGATACCAGGACCGCTAGGTCCAAACACTATAACCTCCGTTAACTGTGGTTAAAAAAAAATTATATACAAGCTCACAACTCACTTTGTGCTGTTCTACAAGCTTGTACACAAGCTTCTATTTTTCTAGCAAGATTATGTAACATCAGTTTAACCACTTTTGCACTATTTAAAGCTTTTAAGCTATTCATAATTAGCAGCTATACAAGCTCATGCTGCTTGTATGTATGGGGGTCCCTGGCACAAAGTCTATTCAGATGGGGGTCCGTTGCCAAATTTATATAGTTTTGGGCATCCTTGACACGAAAATGTTTGAGAACGACTGGATTAGATGTACACACGCACAGTGCATATCCCATCAAGACATTGCACACAATGCAAAGAGCTGACGCCTGGAGCAACACGCTCGCAACCTGACGGGGAGCAAGTTCCTGCAGGCGTCACATTATTGCTCTGAGTGGGAAGCTCTGGATGGGAGCTGTGTGTGTGTGTGTGTGTGTGTGTGTGTGTGTGTGTGTGTGTGTGTGTGTGTGTGTGTGTGTGTGTGTGTGTGTGTGTGTGTGTGTGTGTGTGTGTGTGTGTGTGTGTGTGTGTGTGTGTGTGTGTGTGTGTGTGTGTGTGTGTGTGCGTGCGCTCCCCTGCCTGCCTGCGGGCATGCATCATTAAAGGTCATTAAATACCAACTCCACTCCTACATACAATCTCAGAGCTAGGTTATAGGTACAGACTATTTGTTTTTTATATTTGGCAGCCTAGGACATACCCACAGACTGGTTGTTAGAGGGCTTCAACAAATTGAGATGCCTGAAAAAGAGGCTCTGCTATAATTGGCAGCCGCTTATATACCCATAAAGTAATGTTCCTATTGTATCGTGACAACATGCCATGATTTTGTGAATGTAACCTTAATTCACTTGTAAATAATATTTGTGTCGCTGCATGTTTCTCCTTCATGTGGACATAAATAAATGGTTAAAATGTGTTTGTAAGGCCTGGGTCGTGGCTCAGCGGTCCAGGCACCTTGGCCGGTAGTCAGAGTCTGGCCGGGTGTTCGACTCCCGATCCCGACGGCCTTTACTGCATGTCACTCCCCCATCTCTCTCCCCCATTTCCTGTCAGCCTACTGTCTGTCTCTAAAAATATATATATATATATATATATATATATATATATATATATATATATATATATATAATAAAGGTGAAAGCCGCAAAAAACATTAAAGAAAAAGTGTTTGTAAGAGAGCTAGCTGCTTTAGCAGACAGTTTGAGGGTCCAATGGAGTTAGCTGGTTTTGTAAGAAGCACGTTTTAATACTTTGCATTGGTTTAATATTGTTTAACCAACGCACAGATGTATGAAAACAAAAGTGAAATGGAGTTAGCTTGTTTCTGCCGGACAGCAACGTTATGTTGATCATTTGACTGCAGTTCATTATTCCATTTGTGTCATTGATTATCAATGAATCTAGTGCATGATTACATCATCTCAAAGATACAGTGCTCATGTAACTGTATGAACAGCAACATTTAACCCGGCGTAAAAATGTACTCTCAGAATAACATTGACACAATAACATTACGGTGTGGTATATTTTGGTACGAACCAATATAGGATAAATTAAAATACCATATCATCGTGGCCCCAATATAAATGTCAGTTGAGTTTCATGTCAGGACTTGCCTTTTCACCGACATGACTTAACACTGAAAACAATAATCACAGACTGCTTATGCAATTTTAAAACACCGTTCATGTCACCGTATAATCACTAATTGGTGACTCAAATCGCCTGGCTCTGACCTTTTCTATTTAATGATATTTGATTATTTGTTGAATGTGAAGCAGTAAGCACTGGGATAAACACAATGGGCCTGATTCTTCAAAAACGAAATGCGCCAGAGTGTAACGGTGGCGGAAACGGATATCGTATTTATCCGTCCGATCATCCTACGTTGAGAGGACGTGTTATTCAGGGAAGCTGGTGTAATCACTTCATTTGTGCGGATCGCCGAGTGTATCCTTTCCGCATTTTTCCCAAGCGATTCGCCTGGTGTCGCCTGGTTAGTTGGAACATCCACGCCCATTCTACACCATATAAGGGCAACAGGAAATCTCGAAATACGTCATCATAGCCTGCACAGAGGATTTCAATTCTATACAACAGCGCGATGAGCTTGTAGAGTAGTTAATTTTGACAGGATGAATGCACTGCAGGGTTATAAAAAAAGAAAGGCGCCCTGCAAAAGTAAAGAGATATCCGATACTTTTTTTTAATCAGAGCTGCATTGATTCATTCGGGGAATAGATTAATATCATCTCACTGTCAGCTGTCTGAATGCATATAGTGGAGAATGGATTTGTTCTGAGCATGGACATGTAGGCATAGCTATTTAGAATTTCAACCATATACAGCGGGTAGCCTATATCCTCTTTGTCAGATGTAAGTGCATGGTTCATTTCATGATGTCCTCATATTAAAATGATTCGCGGGAGTCGGGACACTTGGCAAACTTGATTGATCTCATGATGAGATCAATGTAGTAGCCTACAGCCTACACAGCTACAACGTTGCCCATATTATAATGAATTACGGTGAGCTGGCTTAAAACTGACTGGCCAAATTGCACGCGCTGATGCCATAATGTGGATTTATAGGGCTAATTAGCCCTCGTGACTGCTGTCTGTCTGTCAGACCGGCATGTCTGTGAACCAGAATGTCAGTCGGGCCGGGCCGTGTTCTGTCCTGGCCGGGCTCACCGCGCCGTTATATTAATTTTCCAATGTAAATTTCACCCAGATTGGACTCGGTTCAGCGGCAGCATGCTGCTGTCCGCCACACACACACACACACACACACACACACACACACACACACACACACACACACACACACACACACACACACACACACACACACACACACACACACACACACCGACAGTCAAGAGAACTGACTCACTAAACAATACAGTCACTAACACACACTAAACAACGTTAGATTCGTACAGTGCAAAATGCAGATAAGTGTAGGCCTATGTTCTTATTATAATTGTGAGTTTGTTTTTTAACATGCGCGAGAGCCGATCTACAAGCTCACAACGCTTGCACTGCGAGTAGCCTAGAGAAGGCTGTCAAGTGAGCAGCGCAATCGCGCATGGCATGCTATATAAATATCCTAATAAATAAATAAAAAGGTGTCGGGGCTTGCAGGGGCAGTTTCCTTATGGGACTCTATAGGCTAACTTGCCTCTAGAATGCATATGCATTTAGGCATACAAGTGCACTCGGCTTTTATATATATATATCGTTAGCCTCATAGGATAAATGCCTAAGTCATTTTTTATGATTTTCGGATAATAAGAAAAAACACATTTTCTCGCAAGTATGTAAGAGTTTTTAATGCAGATTTTTACAATGGCTTCCTGAGGGGTTAACAAAATGTTTTTTACAAAAAGATAAACATGAGAGTCATTCCATAACAAAAAAAAGTGACTTAGGCCATTTTCAAGAAAATAATCTGTGACTTAGGCATTTTTTAATACATGTCTACTAAACACCTGGGGGTCTATTAGAGTGATGTTAACTCCATACTAAACACCTGGGGGTCTATTAGAGTAATGTTAACTCCATACTAAACACCTGGGGGTCTATTAGAGTGATGTTAACTCCATACTAAACACCTGGGGGTCTATTAGAGTAATGCTAACTCCATACTAAACACCTGGGGGTCTATTAGAGTAATGTTAACTCCATACTAATCACCTGGGGGTCTATTAGAGTAATGTTAACTCCATACTAAACACCTGGGGGTCTATTAGAGTGATGTTAACTCCATACAGAACACCTGGGGGTCTATTAGAGTAATGTTAACTCCATAGTAAACACCTGGGGGTCTATTAGAGTACTGTTAACTCCATACTAAACACCTGGGGGTCTATTAGAGTGATGTTAACTCCATACTAAACACCTGGGGGTCTATTAGAGTAATGTTAACTCCATACTAAACACCTGGGGGTCTATTAGAGTAATGTTAACTCCATACTAAACACCTGGGGGTCTATTAGAGTAATGTTAACTCCATACTAAACACCTGGGGGTCTATTAGAGTACTGTTAACTCCATACTAAACACCTGGGGGTCTATTAGAGTGATGTTAACTCCATACTAAACACCTGGGGGTCTATTAGAGTAATGTTAACACCATACTAAACACCTGGGGGTCTATTAGAGTAATGTTAACTCCATACTAAACACCTGGGGGTCTATTAGAGTAATGTTAACTCCATACTAAACACCTGGGGGTCTATTAGAGTAATGTTAACTCCATACTAAACACCTGGGGGTCTATTAGAGTAATGTTAACTCCATACTAAACACCTGGGGGTCTATTAGAGTGAGAATCGACTGACTGACTTAAGCTGACTGTCCTAGAAACTATTCATTATACGTATTTATTTAATTTTATTTAATTTCACTATCATTTTGCACAATGTTGTTTTTGCACTTTTGCACTGCATCTTGTCCTGTTTTGCACTTAAATGTCATAACTGCACTCTGCTGTTCACCGAACCAAATTCCTAACATGTTTACATGTAATGGCAATAAAGTCTTCTGATTCTGATTCTGATTCTGATTCTGATTCTAACTCCATACTAAACACCTGGGGGTCTATTAGAGTAATGTTAACTCCATACTAAACACCTGGGGGTCTATTAGAGTAATGTTAACTCCATACTAAACACCTGGGGGTCTGTTAGAGTAATGTTAACTCCATACTAAACACCTGGGGGTCTGTTAGAGTAATGTTAACTCCATACTAAACACCTGGGGGTCTATTAGAGTAATGTTAACTCCATACTAAACACCTGGGGGTCTATTAGAGTGATGTTAACTCCATACTAAACACCTGGGGGTCTATTAGAGTGATGTTAACTCCATACTAAACACCTGGGGGTGATGTTAACTCCATACTAAACACCTGGGGGTCTATTAGAGTAATGTTAACTCCATACTAAACACCTGGGGGTCTATTAGAGTAATGTTAACTCCATACAGAACACCTGGGGGTCTATTAGAGTGATGTTAACTCCATACTAAACACCTGGGGGTCTATTAGAGTGATGTTAACTCCATACTAAACACCTGGGGGTCTATTAGAGTAATGTTAACACCATACTAAACACCTGGGGGTCTATTAGAGTGATGTTAACTCCATACTAAACACCTGGGGGTCTATTAGAGTGATGTTAACTCCATACTAAACACCTGGGGGTCTATTAGAGTGATGTTAACTCCATACTAAACACCTGGGGGTCTATTAGAGTAATGTTAACTCCATACTAAACACCTGGGGGTCTATTAGAGTAATGTTAACTCCATACTAAACACCTGGGGGTCTATTAGAGTAACTGTTGTTTGCTGTGTATGCAATGTAAAAATGCCCAAGTCACACAAAGTGAGTTAGGCGGCAACGTAAAAATGCTCAAATCACACAAGTGACTTAGGCAGATCATCATTTTTGAAGATAGTGAGCTTTGTGATTGGCTGAGGACATAGGCGCTAATCCAGGACGATGCAGCAGCCCCAGGAGAGCACCTGTAGGCAGAAATCTCAATTTCGCCAAAAAATGACTTAGGCATTTATCCTATGAGGCTAACGATATATATTATATATATATATATCGTTTTTTTATGTGCTGATCGACCAATATGTTGGGGACACATGCCTACATATTTTATCTGAGATTTGGGGACTATTTATTGATTCAGCATGAAGACTAAAGCCTTCTGAATAAATCTATACGCAAGTGTATGCTTCCGCAAATTTCTCCGCCACCTAAAGAGGTGGCGGAGGATTTAGCGGAGTTGCCGATCAACCAAAGTCAGCGTCAAGTTCACGGCCATTTCCATGAATTCCAAATTAATGTGGGAAATCCACGTAAATGCCTTTCCGCTAGCGTCACGTCAATATATAAGCGGAAGCGCGTTGAAGAATCAGGCCCAATGTCTGCACTCACATCTTCTCCTGGAGCGTGCACCCCATAGTGCAGTGTTTCCCGACCTTGAGTCCAAGTTTTGGTGTTTATTTTTTATTTATGTTTTAATTGATCATAGTCACAGAAAAGTACCAGATCTACAAGTAACACGTTTTGAGCTGGTTACTGAAAAGTAATGGATGCGGACACATGAGGTTTCCACTCAATTAACAGAGACTTGCTGCTCTTAACTTTTTTCTTGCCATCTACGTTTTTAAACGTACCCCCTCCCCCCTGGGACCTGTTCTTGCCAGCTACGTTTGTAAGCGTAGACAAACGTTTACTGTATGTATATATGAACGCGCCGTCCGTCTGTTTACCTTTTAGCATTGCTCCGGGTAGAATAGCCTTCCTTCTTCACCAGCAGCGATGCAATTTATAAATCCAGCTCCGTTGAGCCTCCATTATAACCCGATTTTCAAAGTGCCGTATCTCCAAAGGTTAGAGAGTTGTCCATGGTGAGCAGGTGCGCACCAGACGATCATAAATCATTTGTGATTTTGTATCGCATCGCTGAGAAAATGTAGCTGGTTGTAGTGCTAGCTAAAGGCTGTGGGCTGTGTTGTGTGGTGTCGTTCCACTTCCGGAAGCCCCCACCTTCCTGTTTAACCCGGAAGGACAACAAGCTCCGTAGCATTGAAATGAATGACTGGCATAGTCAAAGTTTTTTAACACTAGATTGCAGTAAAGGATTTAAAGGGCCACTTCACCCCTTTTGCAACCAGATCTTATTTTAATGATGTTTGGGAGACAAGAAACACATTCCTGGGGGTTTCATGTGTGTAATATGTGTTTTTAGATATTTTAGTATTTAAAAGTGTCCGTGATGACATGGACACTGGTCTCACTTCCTTCCTGGACTTTGTTGTCTCAGTAAAGGCTCATACATAGTCTGGATTTTCGGTGGTTAGGTGACCACCGAACTACAACATGATGTCACGAGCCGCGGTGAAGAGCAAACCACCGCCACCGCTCCAGCCCTTCTCTCTGTTTTTACTCACCACCGCTCAACGTTATTTCAGCTCCGGTGGTCAGCTCACCACCGGAGCGGTGGTCACCTCACCACCGAAAATCCAGACTATGAATAGGCCTTAAAACAGCCCTCCCCTATCCACAAGGTGGGGTGAGTGCACCAAAGCATTATGGGCAATGTAGTAATCCAGCAATCCAATCAAACCCTACTCAAACACAGAGACTACAATATTTTTCTGGCCATAGAGTGAAAATTTCAAATTGTGCTACTGTTATCTACTACAAATATTAACATTGAGTCACTGGAGTTTCTTCCAGCTCTCCCTTTAATGGTTGTCTAAATGTGCACTGAGCATGGAGAAGAAATGTAGCAGAGCCTGAACGGCAAGATAAAATGTTATTAGTCACACTTGAAATCACATTTTATAAATAAAATATTGATTTCAATCAATTTGGGAGTTATCCATCTGATTTATAACTTTTGAAAGTAGCAAAACATAGCCAATCCACAGGCTCACAACTTGAGCAATTATAGCCTATATAGGCTATGTTTTCTATTGTTCAATAAGTATATAGTGTGCATGCATGCACATGTGAGTGGGCGCGCTCAGCTTTTTTCAGATGTAAGAAGCTCCAAGGGAAAAAAGAGATTGCAATGGACCCACTGCCATAGTGTTGACTGTGTAGGGGGGTACACTTCCTCAGACTGCATGGCTTGAGTCATGTTTCGGGTGTTAGGCAAATCCTGCTACACATCCACACAAATCCCCCCAGAGAATTACAACTCAGTGATTGAATGCTCCCTAATTTTACTGCAAAAATAAAGCAGCTTGCAGTGGTGGAAAAAGTATCAATACTCATGGACACAAAACAAGTTTCAGTGCAAGCTGACAATAAAGTTGTATCATATTGTATCGTATCTTACTGCAATGTAGACATACTCTGTTACAAGTAAAAGTCTGGTAATCAAACTTTGATGTACTGTACCAAAAGTCACAATACTCATTTTGCAGAATATCGTTTGCCATTTCACAAGTTATCATGTAACGCATGTATAACATGTACAAAATCTTTTGAAAATATCAGTATCACGACGAGCTTGTAGATCGGCCATTTTCAAATAGCCACGCACAGTTTGAATATGGTTTTAAGTGCTCAATGTATGTTTTGTAATAATTATCAAAATCTACAAAGTAACTAGTAAGTGGTAATGTTTTCAAATAATTGTAGTGGAGTCAGCCAATCAAATCCACACTAAGCATGAGGTCCCAAGCTCAGTGACTGCAGCCCCTTCTTTCACTACTAAAATAAAGCAGAGCTCCACTCTGCTGAAAGAAGTCAATAGCAGCACTCAACCATAATGTCACAGCAGAACTTGGCACTTTTAGGCTACTGCACAACTCCTAAAACCAATGGCGGAGGAGGAGCTGAGAAGCCAAGGAAGGGCAGTAATTGTCTCATACAAAAGTCTTCTGAAATAATACCTCTTTTCTTCCTGGACCTTTCTTACTCACTAGTCTGTTCAACCACTGAAATGTAATTGGCCACTTTATTGGACTTGGCAGTGGAACATTTTCCACTGTAAGTAAGTAAATCAGCAGCTGAAATATTGCCTGTTGTGTGGTCTGTACTGTAGCACAATGTGGTGGAAAAAGTACTCAAATGTTTTACTTAAGTAAAAGTAAAGTATCAATAGCCTACTGCAATGTAAATATTAAGTATTGTTGTCATTAGGCAGAATGTACAGTATAACATGTATAAGAATCTTTTCAAAATACTATGTGTAAACATATAAATGGTTAGAAATTTAAATAAATATGTACAGTACAGCGGACTTTTTACTGGGGCCAGTTTCGAATTGCAGCCACCCGTAAGAGCTCTTTGAGAGTGGTTTTAACAGCTGAATCAGTGTCAGAATCACTTGTGTTGTCGGTGTATTAGCGCTGCTGAACGATGCTCTGCCATCATGGGTCTGGGCTGCAACAAAAGCACTTAAAACGAAGAACAATTATCTGGTCTATGATTTGTGCAGGTCATCCAGAAACCCACTGGTGGCACTCACAGTCTAAGGTTCTTAAGGCGTTTTTACATCTGCTCTTTGTCTAGATGTCAGTAAAATTAACCTATATAGAAATATTTAGCTACATTCAATTTATATGGTGGCTAAACGGAACCTTCTTATCCTGGGCTGATTATCATTACACTTTACTGTATGTCTAAACCTCATGTACATACTGTACTGTGTATGTCTTTATATTATGTCTTAATGAATTGAATACATAGGACCAAAATGGAAAGAAGCCCTGGATGGATAAACTATGTCTAAATATGTATTTATTTTTCTTCTTCTGGAAACAACAATGATGGCACTTGAAAAACAAAATGAAAAGAAAAAGGTTTTACACCTGTAAACCTGTGCTGTGACAGTAAAGAGGATGATTTTGTCCCTGTAGCGTGAACAGAACACAGCAGTTGCTGTCATAATCACAAGATTTTCATCATCACATGCTGTCCAAGTGTCTAATTTCAACCGTTAATCAACTATAATGCAGTGCAAGTTATGCATGGATGATCATTGATTTTGCAAGCAGGAGGCCAGTACATGAGGATTGAAGCAGTGGGTGTACAGTACTGTCTCTAGGTTTATTATAGCGCCGGTTTTCCCTGCTGTTAAAGCTCCATACAGTACATTGAATTCAGATTTCCCCAGACACCATCAGTAGGCGGAGATTGTCTAGATGCTGCTGGAGTTCAAGCTATATATATATATATATATATATATATATATGTATGTATGTATGTATATGTAATGTGATCAATTACATCACATTACCCACACTGAACATCATTTGCTGTTCATATATTCAGTCACATGTGTGTGTCACATTTGAGCGCAAATTCCAGCTTTTCACCAGAGGAGAAATTATTTTTTGAGTGGTGCAACCACTCCTACAACCAGCAATGTCTGTGTACCTGTTTACCTGTGTACCTGTAACTATGAGCACGAGTATGTGACTTATTTATACCAGTAGGGGGCGCCAGAAACAGAGAGAGGGTAGGTGCTGTGTCTCTAATGAGAGAGAGAGAGAGAGAGAGGGGGGGGGGGGTGAATTGCACCACTCAGTTGTGTGATTTTTTCTTTTCTAATGAGTTAAAGGTATATTCAGTGATTTCACTTAATTCAAATATCACTTATTTTTTTGTTTTGTTGTGATAATCCTCCCTACTATAGAGTGTGCTGGCCATATAAGGAGTTCCTCCCTGTCCCCAGTTAACCCTTGGGGGTCAAAAAACCTTAGGTTTCGTTTTTGACTCTCTATCCTGATTGGACGAAAGGCTGGGTCCCACAGCCAAAAACGAAACCTAAGGTTTTTTGAGTGAAATCACTGAATATACCTTTAACTCTCCAGACTCTTCACATACTAGAGCATGTCTGAAATAAGTGTCAGAGCTGAAATGGACATGTAAATATGAAATAAATGTAGCTAGGTGTAATGTTTGAGACCACAGAAGTGAACCTTCCTCCCTTTCAAGCCTGTTTTCTCAACTCGCTGTTTTCTGCAAGACATTACTCTATAAGCCATATCTCCAAAACTGGTGGGTCAAACTGAACAACCAATGTCAATTTGAAGCTATGATTCCCTGCTTTCATATGACATGAAAAAAACGAAAATTCTAAAAAAAGGTCCAATGGCAGTCCCTCAGTCAAATTTGGTGTTCAGGGTTTGATGAGGTCAGATCAACATTATGGAAATGGAATGTCAGAACAGGTCAGCTCCATATCTGTAGTTCTAATGGTGGCAGCGGGGCAGTGTCTTGAGTGTACAGTGTTTGATGAGGGCACAGGTAGTGCCGGGCCTTCATTTTCGGGTTTGATGATGTCAGTACTATGGCATATGGAGCATGTGATGTCACGCGGCGTGATGGACTGACAACCATAGAGATCTAAGGGTCTCCATGATGTCACGTGGTGTCACGAGGCGTGACTATAATATGGAGGCGTGATGTTACAAGGCGTGACCATATATGGAGGCGTGATATGTATTGACTTTCCCATATATGGAGAAGGGCCCCTGGCGATGTCGTCTACATCGCGACTACATATATGCACATATATGGAGATCCCTGATGATGTCACGTGACGTCACGATGCATGACGATATGGGGGAGTGACCACCCAACCAACGAAAAATGCACGTTGTCATAGTAAATGCGACCTGCAATAATTTTATACTAAAAATGTTAATATATTTTCAGATAGGGGTCGGCAGCAATACCATTTTGGGGCACCTTGACTTATGTATTTATGTATTTATTTATTATTTTTTAGGATGAGCCTTAGGTCTTAACGGGTCAATGGTGTTTTTCCCCCAGATGTCTTCCTAACCTGTGTGAACACGGAGGCCTGTGCTCCCAAGCCTGGACAACGTTCTACTGTCACTGCTCAGGGACAGGATACTCCGGAGCCACATGTCACAACTGTAAGTTCATCAGAACCGCTGTCGGCACGGAGAAACCCCACATCTCCATCTCTGTTGCAATAGTAAAATGAATGCCCTATTAATAATTAATCATACAAGAGCGTGGCACAACAGTAGTGATCTTGTAGGTCGTTATTTTCACTATTGTAATGTTGTAACCTTTCATATGATGTATTGCTCATTGACATTGGGGGGGAAATGAAGAAGATATGACCATTTGAAACTTGTTGAACTGGAAACCCCAAAGTACAGAATTTGCCCTTCTAATATTTCAGCAGTGATCTGTGACTTTAGGGGGCGCTGTTTTCCCTTCATTCCTCCATTATTCAACCAGCAGTGTTGCCATGTCTGCTTATTATAATTAGTTGGCCTTGTTTCTAAAGAAGAATAATGCATAGGCCTACTGTACCAATTTTATAATAATTTATAACCTGTTACTAAAAATGTATTTGACAAAAATAAAGTGTAGTTGATTATTTGGGCTTGTTTTTAAAGTGTAGTTGATTATGGAGAGTTGGTAACCAAGTGGACCCTTATTAGATCAGGCCTATGTAAATGTTACAGATGAGTAGCCTACAAATAAAATAGCTATATTAGCCTGTTATTATTATTTGTCTGCAGAAAATAATGTATGCCAGGCTATTTTCGCTTATTTTGGGCTTGTTTTTATATACCGGGTTGCTTATTTCTCAGAACCTGGCAACCCTGCGATAGCTTTTTAGCTACGTTTAGCATTATATTGATATCAATCCTGTAGCTAGAACAAGTACATATCGCGCTATATTACATATCGATGTGATCTGCGTTATTATGACCTTAATTTTCATGGCAGGTACATTCCAAAGTAACTAATAATAGCCACGTTATGGTGACATAATGTTACAATGTTTACAATGTTTACATTGTCTTCTTCTTCTGCTATTGGAAACAGGAAGCATGTTCCATTGTTCTGATTCACCAGTGCCCCCATCTGGAACATTAGCTTTAGGCGGACCGAAAATAATAATTTTATTTTTTACAAAATACGATGGTTAATACTTCTTTCTCTGCTATTTATGTTAGCCAGTTAGTAAAAGACTAGTATTATCTTCAAAAACGATTGTGTACAAAAAGGCGGATTTTAGCGGAATTTGCATACTTTGAAAGGAAAGCTGATTTTCTGATTAGCATTGGTTAGCATTGCTTAACCCAATTGTTAAAACATTAGACATAGTGACTTGTTTAAGCAATTGCAACGACTTAATGACACTAAAACGACTTTCTGATGGAATAAAAACATTCTTTAACATTCCAACTGTGTTAATGTGGCTAAAAACAAAAACTACCAAAAAAAGAAATATATATATATATACAATATATAATATTGTATTTTCATCTATAACTGTATATCAACTGTGCCGACTTGTGGTTGAAATCACTGGCCTGGGACACATAGGTAAACCAAGAACCTACAGTATCATCAGTATATCAAGAAATAAATAATCTGTACATTTAAACTATACACTCTATAGGATGCCAGGTCAACAAATGCACCTGACATCTGTCTACATAAAGTCTATATCCAAAATACGTTTATCCTTTGCATAAGATGGCGAGTTTGTCAGGAACGATGTTGGACATATGAGGATTCAACCCGACAGCAGCGGTACATTATGTCATGGTCACCTGTCATAATGTCTGTCGGAGCATATAATGTGTTCAGTGTTCGGTGTCATACCTGTCAAATGGAACCAGCCGCATTCATTCACTTATTGTTTGATGTAGCCTTTGAGTGATCCTCACATTTTTAATGCTGAGAATATATTATAAATGATTTATGTGCTGTGAGCTGATCTGTTATTTTTAAATGATGATTGTGATTCAAACTAATTATGCTGGGGCCCCCTGGAACCACCCCAAGGACCCCTGGCATTCTCCTGACCCCACTTTGAGAACCAATGCTTTAGACTGGATTTTCAAACTATTTCCAAGGACCCCGGTACCTCTAGTGTGCACTCTTTGAGCCCATTCCATTGTAATAATAATGACTTTCATTATTATAAAATCTTTAAAATACGAACAAAATGACTTCTAGATTGGCTATTTTCTGTCAATGTTTCCCCCAGAATAGAGAGGCTAGGGCTCAAGTGGTTAGAATTGAATTGAATTTAAAAAGCAGAAACCAACGTTTTGTCTTCTTCAGGGATGGTATCTCCAAGGAGAAATACGTTAGAAACCCAGTCAGACACAGATCGGTGGTACAGTAGTAGCCAACGAGGACAGGGCTCAGACCATCGTCATACAGTACTAGCTGCTACAAGACCAAGCTGAACCATAACAGACAGGCTGTAACAAAAACATTAGCTCCTATCACGCCTAATAGCGGAGACATCTTGGCTGCTACAGGCTACCACAATAACATATAATTCTTCTACACCACTAAGCGTTGTTTCTCTCTCCGCGTGCAGCCATCTACGAGTCGTCCTGCGAGGCCTACCGGCTGACGGGCAGCTCCTCGGGCTACTACTCCATCGATCCTGACGGGAGTGGCCCCCTGGGGCCCGCACGGGTCTACTGCAACATGACGGGTGAGATCAAAGCTGCTCCATCGCCTCACCAGTCACGCTCATATCCCATAATATTGTTTCCACAATACTCTTTCTCTGGGGTTAAACATTAAGCTTCGCTCAACCACAAAAGCGTTACACTTGAATGAATGAACCACTCACATAAACATATTTTACAGGCAATTACTTTGCCACCTACTGTATATAAATGAGTTACTTTGACCTATAGATATTATCCTTGCTTTTCTATTTAATTGTTTTGTTTATATATATATTATTTTATTATTATTATTATTTTATTTTATTTTTGTGTGTGTTAATTGTGTAGGGTGTGGCATTTGCCATCCCCAAACCATGCCCCTGGGTAGTGCCAACCGGTTATGCCCCTCCTGATGTGGGAGACAGCAGCGACATTACAACACTAGTTTGATCCTGATAAAAGTGACTTCTATTGCGGCACTGACAGAGTGGATGGCAATTAAGTGAGAATTTCACACTAATACCTCCTACGATTGATTATTATGCCCCCTATTCTAATCAACCCACGGCCCCCCTCTCCACCCCCCAACCCTTCAATCACAAGGCGAAGAAAAGAATTTCATTTTGGTGAGCCTCATCAGCCTGTTGTATCTGCTGTGAGCCTCTTATGAGACTCATCAGTTTGCAGTGATAAATATCAGTAATAATGTCAAAGGAGTAAGGAGGCAATTCAAACATACAATGTGTCACAGCCCTGAGACCCTGCCATCGCTTCACACACCCCTTACTTCCGTAAGGGGTGTGATGTAGATCAGTGGTTCTCAAACTTTGTTTTAATTTCAAGGACTGTCATAACTCTGAGTGTGTACATAATGAACCAAAAGCACCCTTGTTTCCATTGTGGTCCATAGTATTCAATTCATCATTAAATCCAACATAAGGAAACACAGTTTGGTACAGCAAGCCAGCTAGAAGAGGAAGGAACCCACCTCCAACAACGCAGATGTGTTGATTTATTATATATTTACTATACTGTTTAAAATAGCATTGTATTCACGAAGAAGAAAAAACTTTCTTGAAAGTGTAACTTATGTGGTCTTGTGTGTGTGTGTGTGTGTGTGTGTGTGTGTGTGTGTGTGTGTGTGTGTGTGTGTGTGTGTGTTTGTGTAGATGACAAGGTGTGGACAGTGCTGACACACAACAGCACAGCTCCAGTGAAGGTCCATGGATCCTCTGTCCAGAAGCCCTACGTTATGAGGTTCAACTACAGCGCCTCGCCGGAACAGCTGCGCGCCGTCGTCACTGGCTCCGAGCGCTGTCAACAGGAAGTGGTTTACAACTGCAGGAAGTCCCGCCTCTTCAACACCTGGGGCGAGTGTGGGAATCTTTCTATATGCTACCCTATCACTGATACCTTTATTTCATTTTATTGGCTGGCATCTCCATTTACTTAGAGATAGAGTGAGAAGTTCAGTCACGCAAGAGAGACTCTGAGTAGAGTCGCTGCTTATTCGCTTGGAAAGGAGACAGTTTAGTGGTTCAGTTTGGGCATCTGGTTAGGATGCCTCTCAGGCGTCTCCCTAGGGAGGTCCTCGAGGCATGTCCCACTGGGAGGAGACCCCGGGGCAGACCAAGTCGCAGTTGGAGGAATCACATCGACTCACTGGCCTTGGAACGCCTCGGGATCTCCTAGGAGGAAGTTACTAATGTTGCTCTGGAGAGGGAAGTCTGGAGCTCTCTGGTGGAGCTGTTGCCTCGCTACCCTACTACGGATAAGCGGTTGAACATGGATAGATGGATGGATAGGCAAGCGGTTCTAAAACGTTTTAAAGGACCCAGATAACTGAGTGTACAAATCCATTTGGTTCGATTTTGTCGTGTGGAAAACACATATGGTTACTTTTTTTTTAAATAGCAAAAATAGCAGATCTACAAGCTCAAAACACGTTGATTTTGAGCTTGTGAATCTGCTATTTTTTATATTTTTGTGTGTCGCTGTAGTATGAACAGACCAATAGAGGTAACACACATGAATCACATGAATCAATGTTGTCGTATTCACCAAGGCTGCCATGTAAACAAACACACGTTGCAGCAATAAACGGTACGCTCCAAGGATGTTTTTGAAAACATTGATGTGACACTCATCACTTAATTTGAAAAAAGTTATGTTTCCAAATCTCTTGGAGGAGAACGCCATGCCACTTATGTGGATGATAATAAACGTGTTACAGTATGTCTAAGAAACAGCATCATTAAAATAAGAAAAGAAAAATAAGAAAAAACATTCTGCTATTTTCAGACCACCAGATATGAAATATAATTGCTTCCATTGTTTACTTGAATGCTTCAGCAACTGCCTGCAGTCTGCCACAGACTTTATGGTTTATTTATGTATATTCTTTCTTCTTTAAACATACAGGTTTCCAATCCCCTCCCCCCCCACGCCAAAGATTCAGTGCACCCAGACAGACAGATGCAGACATTTGTGATTTTTCAGCTACACACGCACGCACGCATGCACGCGCGCACACGCACACACCCCTCCAAGCCCAGCAGGGCTAGGCTGGCGGTATATGACAGTATTCAAAATGTAGCTAGACACATTTCCCAGTAGACTAGATTTCTTCCAACAGTAAATTACCAATGACATTGAAAAACACCCAGTAGACATGTTCACTGGGTAAATGCATGGGCCCATAGTTGCCCATCCCTCTTTTCACCCAGTCACGGGAGTCGGATACAAACTTGGGTCCTTGCAACTCACAGGGGCATGTGGTCCGTGCACTAACTGGCTGAGCCAGCAGGCAGCCCTTGTACCGGAATGTCAAATGGACAAAAAGAAAGTCCTTAGGCTGCATATGGGGTCATACCTTGTAAAAGTCCAGTCATTACTCACTGTGCCATGCAGCGTTTACATGGAAGTTGGACACGTAACATTGTATATTGCTGTTTAACCACATGAACCCTTGAGTCCCTATTCTGGGGGCGAAAACAGTAGATCTGCAATCTCACAGATCGCGGGGCAACACAAGACATTGTACAGCTTGTAGATGAGATGATTGACTTATAGATCATCTGTTTTCAGCAAAGGGATTTGGTTTAGAGGCCAAAAGAGAAGTACGGGGGAGTCAGTGAAGTACAGTATGTAGAATTTAAGTTGCCTCACTGGCAGGTGAGTCAGTAGGCTACAACAGCAGTGACAACAACACACAAATGCATGTGTGGGGGCCGGGCGAGAAATTAGATGACATAACATGAAAAAAGTATAAAAAGCAACAAAATGACAACAAAAGTTGTGAATAGCAAACTACCAAATTGTTTATCAAATATATTCCAGTAGAAAGCAGTTTTCTTGTTTTGAGGTCAAACTATTTTGTGTTATTTTGCAAAGATAATTATCCGTAGATGAGCCCTTATTCTTGGCACAAAGGCTTTGCGAGTGTTACCCGTCCCCCTCTCTTACAGTAAACACATAATCCAATTTCCCCGTGTTAAAGCACGTAGCATAGCCAATTTCCCCCGAGATGACTTTAACTTCACTGGAAAAACAAGACAGCAGCACCACTTACTTGTCAATTTCAGATGCAGATCTATGCTGCTTTGCGGCCTCCGTGTTCTTCAATTACTAACCTGGCCTTCCTCCCAGGAAACCCAAATCTATAATTGTTTCCCGTCTCCAAACAATCCTGACATTAATGAATTGCAAGTATTAATGAATAGCATTTGGTGGTGTGTACACCAAATGAAAGCATCCCTAAAGTGTACACTACATTTCAAAATATCAAGGTCGTGCTGTTGCTGAGTTCGATAATAATTCATAAAGGACAATTCCTTTCATATTCCGAGAAAGAATTACTGTCAAGTGATTGTCACTGTTACTTTCATTTGAAGGACACTTTATAGTGAAGAAGAGAGAACTCTTCCGATCCGTGTGCAGCAGTTTATTTCATGTCTTTTACAAACTGGCCGTTGTTTTCTAGCACAGCAAGGCTTATTGTTCGCGGAAATGTCTATATGACGAATTGGGATGCATTTTATATTTGTCATTTGAGACTGTATTTTATTTCCCTGTATTGTTGGCTATTATAGCACGCTGTGCATAATTAGCTGCAGTTTCCTGGACATAACGTGTGTGTGTGTGTGTGTGTGTGTGTGTGTGTGTGTGTGTGTGTGTGTGTGTGTGTGTGTGTGTGTGTGTGTGTGTGTGTGTGTGTGTGTGTGTGTGTGTGTGTGTGTGTGTGTGTGTGTGTGTGTGTGTGTGTGCACAAGCTAGAAGTAGAAGTAAAAGTACCTCAAAATTACTGTTACTTTACCACTGGGGGAGCTGGAGAGGCCTCTTGCTTCTGATGTTCCTAAAAACACACACACACACACACACACACACACACACACACACACACACACACACACACACACACACACACACACACACACACACACACACACACACACACACACACACAGCAGTGAAATGCAGGCCACTTTCCACCTGCTGAAGCTAATGAGGCCTGGCTGACAGACATGGCTAAGGGCCTGGCTGACAAACAACCCATGCCTCTGGAGCGTCAGTGGACACCTCACTACACTGCTTTGATCACTACCCATGGCACTATTCTAGCGGTGGCATCCGATACGACTCTGCCTGCTGGCTGCGTGTTCGTGTTCTTTTCCGTTGCTTCCTGGTCGTGTTTTGTCTAGCACGTGTGGATTGTTGCACCAATGGGATTCACCTGGGCCCGCTGCACCTTATAACAAAGATATAAACATTTTAAAGATAATTTTCCGACCGCGGTCGAGATCATGGATTTCACAATGCCACACCAGACCTTCCGGTCCTTCATTGCCATCCCCATTTCCTGCTTACTAATGCATGTGTCCCTAGCGATGACATCGGGGAACGACAGTTTTCTACCTCTGGTCTGCTTTGAGGCAGGATTCCACAGAAGAAGGGAAGATATAACTTCATTGTCAGCTCTGTAGCAGTGGCTAGTGAAGAAACACGGGGAAGGTTGCCCTATATTAGATTAGTCGAAGGAGGCCTCTTTCAAGACAGATTTTGCGCTCTCATTAGAAGGCGGGTGTACAGTAAGTGCCATCCAACCGTTTCTCTAATTTCTTTGAAAGTGTCCATGTCACGGAGCCATAGAGTAGAATCGGTACACAAATCCTACAGATGGTACCATAAGTTGGCGCTGCCTGATCTTGCAAACGTCCGATGTTTACTGGTGCTAGATCACACGAGAGTTTGTTGCTGAGTCCAGAAAAAAGTTGATAATAATGTAGATTTTCTCCTGATTTGTCTCTTGGGAAGATTGTGTGGCTTGTGACGACTTTGTCCAATATTTATTTCACCGTAAGGGTCTAAAGAATCACACTCTTCCATTGGAAATAATAGACCCCAACCTACTTGCAGTCTCCAGAAAAGGCAGCCAGCCATACATACTGTACCTATACATCACACAGATACGAGAAGTAAACCGGAGATGACATGTCTTTCTTTTTTCTTTCATGGTGGGTGAATCAGGTTGTAATGTAGTGGGTTTGCCAGGTTGTAATGTAGTGGGTGGGCCAGGTTGTAATGCGATGGGTGGACCAGGTTGTAATGTGATGGGTGGACCAGGTTGTAATGTGATGGGTGGACCAGGTTGTAATGTGATTAACTGTTATTACAGACGGTACTCCTCTGTCGTGGTGGGTGGACCAGGGAGGAGAGAGGAGGACCTACTGGGGAGGATTCCTGCCTGGAGTTCAGCAGTGCTCCTGCAGCCTGGAAGAGAACTGCATGGATATGAACTACTTCTGCAACTGTGACGCCGACACTAATACATGGTATGATTTTAACATTTTAATGTGTGTTTTTAAATCACTGAATGGTTTGGCAAGTCTCTACTGGTCATTATGGTCTTCTGACAAGTTGAAACATATAATTGTCGGCTTAAAGACCAGAGGTAGCCCCCAAATTATGGGTAGCTATGGAAGCTCCCCTTCCATATCAAACTGGCCCCCGCCGTCGAGACTTTTAAATCTCGCCTAAAGCCACACTTTTTTGCCATAGATTTTGATCCAGTTTGAGAGTTGCATGGTCTCTGCTTTGATTCACTGTCTGCTGACGCTGCTGCGTCTTGTATTCTATACCTGTGGTGATGTGTCTGCTCTTTTGTTTAATGTGTCTCTTACCTTCTGTGTGTGTGTGTGTGTGTGTGTGTGTGTGTGTGTGTGTGTGTGTGTGTGTGTGTGTGTGTGTGTGTGTGTGTGTGTGTGTGTGTGTGTGTGTGTGTGTGTGTGTGTGTGTGTGTGTGTGCGTGCACGCGTGTGTGTGTGTGCGCACGTGTGCGCCCGTTTTAGCTTATGTAGTCTATTTAGACTGGTGTATTTACATTTATTTGTACAGCAGCACTTTGGTAACCTTGTGTTGTAAAATCAATGTATCACCTGAGCAAGCAGGCCGGCTCTATATAGTGTATATATACCCGGTTTGCTGGGGAAAAAAGAAAATACATATATTTTTTATTTTTTTATTTTTTCAGCAAACCGGGTTCAAATATGGAGTAGAAGAAGAATGTTGCATACAGTAGTGCAGCTTTAAGTAAAACACCCAAGTAATTATGTTTGGCATGATGTACTGTACGTGTGCCAATGTGACACACACATACATGCACGCATGTACACACACACACACACACACACACACACACACATACACACACACACACACACACACACACACACACACACACACACACTCGCACTCGCACTCGCACTCACATCACACGGTACACACGGACCAACGAATGAGCAATGTATGGAACGGCCGACCGCCCGTCCTCTTATCTTACCAGCTCTTCCATCACTATCTCTGATGGGATCAAAATAGCATAGCCGCGTGACATTGATATGTATTATTGTCCACTTCTTTTCCAATTTCCTTCCCAGATTGGATGCTGCAGCACTCTGTCAGACGTCGCACTACATTTCCAAAGTGTTGCGTCCGGACGAGAGAGAGAGAAATAGAGAGAGAAGAACGTTTCCTGATTGTTTCAATCTCCCATCAGTCTTCTTCTCTCTCCTCCATCTTTTATTACAGGGCTAATGACACTGGAGTCCTGTCCTACAAGGATCACTTACCGGTGACTCAGATTGTGATTGGAGACACCAACCGAACGGACTCCCAGGCTGTGTACCGCATCGGCCCTCTGCGTTGTTATGGAGACAGTAGGTGAACTGTTATTGAAAACACTTTGCGCAGACATACCCGCGGAATTATGTGTGTTTTCTGGCCTTTTTGCTGACAAAACTCCATTTGGTGAACCTTTGGTGTCTGAAAAGTCTGAAAGTTCACTTCACTTCATGTTGTCTTCTTTTTTTTAAGTGGGGCTAGCCCGCTTGTACATCTGACTTTGTGTGTCTGTCTGCACGGGTGCTAGATAATAATGCTATGCAGATGTTACTTGTTCACGTTGTGTGTCTTACTGTATATCAGTGCTTCCCAACCTTTTCTGGACCAGGGTTCACTTGAAATTCTCAAAAGCGTTCACGGCCCACACATCTGTCCACTTAACTATCAGATACGTGGTTTACTTTAATGATCAATGGAACTAATGTCTGGATCAATGGAACAAATGTAGTATACTTCCTTAAGTTCTTCTAGTCTCTTCCTTAGTTCAAAATATCAGCTTTCCACGCAATATATACAGTATATACATTATAGATATACTGTAATACATTTGTTTATTTCTGGAACACTTAGAAGGGTGTCCACATTTTACCAAACATGGCAGATCTACAAGCTTGTGACATTGTATCTCAGCTTTCAGCACACAACACTGTCATACTGTACCTTGAGTTATACTGTGCCAGTATAACTCAAGCTTAATGGTCCTATTTTAGAATGGTGGCAGGTAGAATGGTGTAGGTAGGTCAGTGTTGGCAAAATATTACTTTAACACTAATATACTACTTATTACTTATTACTTTTAAAAAAAGTAATAAAGTTACACTACTTATTACTCCCTGAGAAAAGTAACTAGTTACTTATTACTTTACTTATTACTTTTTTCTCTCGCCCCCAGTAATTGCATATTTTGTCCCCAAAAGTCTTACTTTGCATTTTCAACATTAGCAGTCCCCCCTCCCCTATTCTGCAGTGTTTGCGAACGCAGTGAGCACTAACTATGAGACCCTGCCGTTCATGTCTGTGTGTGTGTCTGTCCCGCTGTTACACCACCCGCCCGCCACCAGAGGGCGCAGCTGTATCACAAAACACACACACACGCACGCACTCACACACACACACACACACACACACACACACACACACACACACACACACACACACACACACACACACACACACACACACAACTTAACTTAAAAAAACTTAACTTAAAATGAAAAAGAAAAAACTTAACTTAAAAAAAACTTTTAAAACACTTAACTTCAAAAAACTTAACTTAAAAATAAAAACTTAAAAACTTAAAAAAACACAAAAAAACTTAACTTAAAAAAGTATGTAATTTATTCTAATTGTTGTTATTGCCATTTACGAGCTGCGTTCGCTTCCCGCGTTTGCGCGTCTTACTTGTTATTTAACTCATGATGATGGATCCATTTGTACACATTAGATTAGAAGTAGATTTCGACGTGGAATATAGCTTCTTCCGTATGCACAACTTGCAGCGGACAATAATGTCCATCTCGTCTTGATCACGGACATACTCAAAAAAATGTGAATACTTCCAAGTATTGAATGTTATAACGCTTTGTTGTGCCGGTGTTTCTGTCTCCTCCACCTCCTCCATTGTTAGTTTATTTACATCTCTTCTCTCTAACAGTGCAGTCTAACGAGTTACACACACTATTTTAGGTTGTTGTTCCGTGTTCCGGACGGTTTAAGGCCTGCCCTTCTGCATCCGATACTTCACACATAGGCCTACGTACCGACGAGTGTGCATCGTTTCCGTATCCGCTCTAGAGTCTAGATCTAGAGCGGATCAGCAGTCTGCAAAGCAACTCCACCCCAACCCAGTCTACCATTATAAATAAACACTCAAACCCACAGTTCCACCAAGGCTCGTGAAATAGTAATAATATTACTTTTGAAAAAAAGTAAATGTAATATTATTACTCAAAATGTGAAAGTAACTAGTTAAGTTACATATTACTGGAAAAAAGTAATAATATTACTGAAAGTAGTATATTACTTAAGTTACTTGCCAACACTGAGGTAGGTGTATACATGGCCAATTTCCGGAGTTGAAGAGAGCGTGTGTGTGTGTGTGTGTGTGTGTGTGTGTGTGTGTGTGTGTGTGTGTGAGTGTGTGTGTGTGTGAGTGTGTGAGTGTGTGTGTGTGTGTGTGTGTGTGTGTGTGTGTGTGTGTGTGTGTGTGTGTGTGTGTGTGTGTGTGTGTGTGTGTGTGTGTCCGCTAGCCGTCTGGGCTATAGGCACCATCTAACGAGGCATGCGCTGCTCGTACATTGCTATTTTCGTTTCACTTTAGTTGCCGGAGATGAGATGCACACAGATAGACATCTGCAGTCATTAAGACATGTGAATCCCTTGACTCCTTCAAAACCGCTCTCAAAGGGCACCTACGGATGGCTGCAATTCGAAACTGGCCTCTGTAAAATCTGAATCCCCCCCCCCCCCCACCCCATTTCCCCTCACTGTATATGTATCTTTTCCCTTTTTGCTTCCTATATGATGAATTCCTGTTCTGTTCTTTAGCTACATAGAAGTGTCTATTTGTATGTCTCTAAATGTTTTGATGAATTGAACAATGTGGACCCTGTTGTAAACAAGTGTAATGCTTAATTGGGTCGTCCACTCACAGTTAACAGTCTTTGTATTGAGTTTGTGCTTAAAATGTACTGTAAATTCTACAAACTGTTAATAAATATTTCAATCAATCAATCAATCAATGCAAAATCACACCAGCTTGCTTTATGTTCTGCTCGTCTGGAGGGTTGCATTTTCTAGGGCAGTACGTGCGCTTTTTCAAGACAAGGACCTGCGGCTGCCCAGAAGAGAAGATTTGTGTAAAAAAATTCTAATGTATACTCAAAATAATGAGAGTTGGGGGAGACAATTGCGGCGGCAATAGTTTTTTACCTATAACTGAATCGATCTGTGTACAACTTTGTATGCACACTCCTGTGTGGATACAAAGTGGCCCGTTTCGTACAAAATGCTGCAAATGTCCTGCTCATCCAGAATTCTATCCTGAGATGCTATGAGTGAACTGGCTCTGCATTTTCTCAACAAAATGAAGTAAATTGTTGCAAAAACACAAAACCATGTTTATATTACTCCTAAACATTTGGGGGTATTCCACCCTTCCTTGCATCACTACTTGTTGCTTATTTCGATAAATGCTAGTTATCAACTCAAGCCCTATACTTAGTCGTATGATGACTGATGAAAATAACAGATGTAAAAGCTACACAGTGATATCTACACACTTCGATACCTGCATCACTGTTGTATTCACACGTATTGTGTTTGTTCGTAGATTAACGCCCTATTTGATCATCCTGCAGCGTCACACAAAAGCATCAAAAGTAGCAGATCTGCAATAAAGCTCGAAACGCAGCACGGAGCAAAGCGTTTTGATCTTGTAGATCTGCTACAAAGTAATGGTTTTGGACCTCCACCCGACAGAGACAATATATTTCCAACCTGAACTATACAGACATATTTTCCATCTACAAATCAAACTCTTTCAGAATAGTGAATATAATATTACAGTCGCTGAAAAATAAATAGCAGATCTACATGTGCACAATCCGTTGTGAACTTGTTGTAGATCTGCTATTATAGAACTGCTACATTTGCGAAGAGATGTGGTGTAGCGGCGGGTAAATGAGCAGTGCCAACTTTGTTGTTTTAGTATACATAGAGGGTCTCTACAGTAAGTGGTTAAAACACTGAACGTTTTTACATTCTGCCAATTTGTTCAAACACTGTTTTGCTTTTGGATGGATATCCCATTTTGTTCTCTCTCCATGCTTTGTGGAGTGTCTCTGCTTTGCCCTGCTTTGAGCCAAGAGGCCTAGCTGTCACAACCAGTTATCAGGGGACAAATACTTCCTTTTGACTTTGAAATGCACTTTATTGAGCCTGGCTTTAGACACAACACATAAAGAGAAAAGTCCACTCTGAAGTTTCACAGTCTGTACAATTTACAATTTAAAAGAACAAAAAGCATGGCAATACATCACATACATATAAAGTAGTTATCATGAAACATGCATAAGCTAAGAAAGTAACAGTGGAATATCTATATAAGGAAACTATACATATAGCCTACTATACTATACTATACTATACTATACTATACTATACTATACTATACATACTATAAAGTGCTATGACCGAATAAAATGCAATTCTAGTGCTGATTTAGAAAACACAGGACATGATGTTAAGTCCAAAGTGCCTAGGGACTCTGCAAGGCACTTTGGACTTAACATGCATGTACATAACATGCTATAAGTCTGTATAAAATGCTATCTAAGTCTACATGGAATGCTATCTAAGGGGCTAGGGCAAGTGCTACAGGCCATGATGGAGTCTGAAAAGGTGGGTTTTCATACTACGGCAGAAGATTGGGAGTGAGGCTGCAGTTCTGATTGCAATGGGAAGTGCATTCCATAGTTTTGGAGGGAGAAGAGTTTGGGACGTGTGGAGTGTTGTCCCGGCATATGTCAGGCTGATTCTTGTGGACTTTTTGAATTTGTATTTTTTTGTTGTTTTTGCTCATTTGCCCTCCTGGTGGTGTCTGCTTTGAGGCAAATTCCACATACAAACTGTGTTCATTCTTGCAACATACTTTTGCTTACAGTCTATGGAATGGAATCTCTCTTACCAGTCCACACTCTATTTACATTTAAACCACAAAAAACCCTCTATAATTGGTAAACTAACACTTGGCTTCCGCCATGAAGATCACGGCATGAGGACTTGCCTGTTTGGAGGTAGTCCAACATGTAGCACTACCAACATGTAGCGCAAAAATCATACTCCCACATACATTATGAGTCAAATTGTATTTTTTTTTTAATTAAATAGATCTACAAGCTTCCAAGAAACAAAGATTGGGAATCACTTACTTTAGTTGATCGACGTTGGTTCTGGACTCTGTCCATTTGAGCTTGTAGATCTGCCATAACCTGGTTGCTATGTCTCTCTTTTTCAGAGTGGATATGGAACGCTGCCTCCTTCTACCAGGAGTCCTCCTACCTGCACTTCCCCACCCTGCAGGCTGAGCTGGGCTCTGACATCTCCTTCTACTTCAAGACCAGCTCCCCATCAGGAGTGTTCCTGGAGAACCTGGGCCTCAAGGACTTCATCAGAGTGGAGCTCAGCTGTGAGTACACATACAATCTGCAGCTGCATGTACGCATAATATGCTTACGTGTGTACAATCATATTATGATTGTTGAGGAGAACCGATTTACTATTAGACGTAACTCGAATTGCAGAAGTCGGTGGCACGGCTCTGTCGTCGAAACAGTTTTTTGCCTAACTTAATATTAGGGGCTGTAGTCCGTTCTGACCAAGTGGGCCGAGTGGTCCCCCACTGGGGGTCGATTGTGTTCCAGTCACCTGCATGGGTACAGGTGCTCAGAAGTGGCTCATAGTACTATTTTTTTATATCGGGTCCTTTCTGAAAGCACTGGTGTCTGGCGAGCGGCTGAAGCTCAAGTCCCAAATACCTTTAACAACTTAAACCAGGGGTCAACAACGTTAATATGTTTTATGTTTATGTTCAGACATTTTGATCGTTTGCCAAAAGCATGGAATTGTAGACAAACAACAACAACAACAACAACAAAATATTCTTTCGTTTTGGGTCTGAGAGGCTAAATGTCATCAAATGCTCGTCCGTGGCTCAAACGGTGAATCAATAACGGGCCTTGAAATGAAAAGGGTTGAAAACCACTGTCATGTCGTATGTACAAAACAAGCACAACAGTGCAGTGCCTGTCATTGTGTGATGGATGGCTCGGTCCCTTCACTGACTGTCATCTCTGTGGCCCCCTCAACCTTCCCCCAGCTCCCTCAGTGGTGACCTTCTCCTTTGATGTGGGGAACGGCCCGGTGATCCTGGCCATCAAGTCCCACTTGCCGCTGAACGACAGACAGTGGCACTACGTGAGGGCCGAGCGCAACGTGAAGGAGGCCTCGCTGCAGGTGGACCAGCTGCCCCTGCGCTTCCTGGACGCTCCGTCTGACGGACACCTCCGCCTGAGGCTCAACAGCCAGCTGTTTGTGGGTAGGTCCCTGACCTCTGGGTAGGTCCCTGACCTCTGGGTCGGACCCTGACCTCTGGGTCGGACCCTGACCTCTGGGTAGGACCCTGACCTCTGGGTAGGACCCTAACCTCTGGGTAGGTCCCTGACCTCTGGGTAGGACCCTGACCTCTGGGTCGGCCTCTGACCTCTGGGTAGGTCCCTGACCTCTGGGTAGGACCCTGACCTCTGGGTAGGACCCTGACCTCTGGGTCGGCCTCTGACCTCTGGGTAGGACCCTGACCTCTGGGTAGGTCCCTGACCTCTGGGTAGGACCCTGACCTCTGGGTAGGACCCTGACCTCTGGGGCCCTGTCCTGAAGGCCTGCAGTACACGCGCACGCACACACACACACACACACACACACACACACACACACACACACACACACACACACACACACACACACACAAGCACACACACACACACACACACACACACACACACACACACATACACACACACACACACACACACGTATTGTACACCCACATTCATGTTTGTATTGCTGTTCTTGTGAACGTTAGTTTGTTTTTGCCTTCATAGTATGGTACCATTTGTGTCTACTCTACTGTGTCTCAGAGGAGGGCTGAGGACGGAAACGTATACCTACCGTATACCTATCATCTATGGGGAATTCAAAATGACCAAACCTACCTACCGATGATGTTACTGGTAGGGCAGGTTCCTGAACACTCTAAATGACCAAACCTAACCCCAATTGAAATGTTATCACTAATTTCCTAATATCGTGTGAGGAGCAGCAAACCGGTCCTCACAATAATGCCTGTTTCATAAGTGTAGTAATACAAGTATCACACACAGACACACGCACGCACACATGAATGCACGTGCGCATGCGTGCGCACACGCTATATTTGCGAGGATATGCCTATTTTAGGACGGATGCCGCAACTGCAAGCTGAATAATAGCAGATCTACAAGCTCACAATGTGTTGCGCTCACAATGCAAATTTGCATGCAGTGCAAATTCTACTACACTTCTAGGGACATACATACAAGTATCACACGGATGCATGCACACATGTACAGTATGCGCACAAACACAATGCCACACTGCATGGCAGCTACTGCACTCACCCCCATGGGGTGATGGCAAGATTTACAGTTGCCTCAGATACACTGTGGGTCACAGTATGACTAATAATGCTATTAAATCTTTTTTCTTTTCTTTTTTTGTTCCATATTCATTTTTCATTATACAGTAACTTTCTGGTTATGCCAAAGAATTACACAGTTGAACAGGTTCAGATATATAAGCCCTGGCAGAGATGGAATCTTCGGGGGCCATAAATTCTGATTTGTCATTCTTGTGGCTCCGGCTGTTACTGCGGGCTGTAATGGCCTACCAAAGGTCATCCCCGTACTTTATCCTAATAGATATTCCACCATATTTGCATACTTAGTCTTAATGAGGCCTCACACACTCGAGTGCTCTCCCAGAGTCGCCCTATAGATGCTTACCGGAATTAAATGAAGGCCCTTGTCGTAAATCCTCATCAGCCTCTCTGGGAATTATGATTATAAAGTAGTAATAGTTGGTGGAGTAGAGGGCGGTAACGGGCGTTATGGGTGACTAATGGCCAGTTCCTGTGAGGCAAGAGAGGTAGTGTTTTCTTTCAAAAATAGCAGATCTACAAGCTCGCAGATTGTTTATTTTCTAATAGACAAAGCTTAAGATAGGGCTTCACTGGCTATCAACCACCTGCAGTCTAAATGGACCCTCAATGGTCTGTAATGGCCAAGCTACACTAGGCTTTTCAGTGCGTGTTTGCGCGCACACGCAAGCCCTGCATACGCACACTTAAAATAGGACTGGATCTATAAGTGAGTGTGCGCGTTTGAGCGTATACATGTAAACGTGTGCTGAAAAGCCTGGTATAGCTCGGCCGTAACTCTGAGGGTGACACATGCATTGGTTATCTCTTGAACCCCAGTTTGCAATGTAAATGAACGCAGTGTTAATTTTATTCTGATAGTTTAACTCTCAGAGTTACCGACCCTTAAGGGTCCCTGCCTGGACCTGACGTTGAGAAACAGTGGCTTAATTGGTATGTATGTTTGTGGGTTTTGTATTACTAATCTAACTAAAGTTTTCAAATAATTGTAGTGGAGTAAAAAGTACAAATGGACATACTCAAGTAAAGTAAAATTACCTTATAATTGTACTTAAAGCGGTATTATGTATCTTTATTTGTTTTAAAAACTAAATGTTATTTTGTCAAATATGTATGGTAGAGTATTGGTTATATTTGGTCTCTCCCTGCTCTTCTATATTGAAACATTTCAACCATGTGTCTATTATATTCTGGTTTGACACAAATTGTGTTACATTTCTTCCCAGAGCAGGCAGACTCCATTAGTTCAGTTGTTCAAAGAAATTAGAGAAACGGCTGAATGGCACTTACACCCGCCTTCTAATGAGAGCGCAAAATCTCTCTTGGAAGAGCCACTCATCGACTTCTCTAATATACATCAACCTTCCCCGTTTTTCTTTACTAGCCAGATCTTCCTTTTTCTCTGGAATCCTGCCTCAAAGTAGACCAGAGGTACAGTACAAACTGTCGTTCCCTGATCATCGCTATGGACACATGCGTCAGTAAGCAGGAACTGGGGATGGCAATGAAGGACCGGGAAGTCTGGCATGGCATTGTGAAATCCATGATCTCGAGTTTCTCGACTGTGGTCGAAAAAGGATGATGATGAGTTCAGTGGTAAAAACTTTCAGCACTTGCGCAGCAAATCCCTGGGTCCAACTCCGGGGTAGAGCAGGAGTGCTACATTGTGCAGCTTTAACCCATTAAAACCGGGAAAGCATCTAGCTGTGTCATCTTAGATTTTAGCTGTATGGCACATGATTGGCAGATATACAGAATTAAGAATTATTGAGCTTAAGAATGAACCAGCGATGGTATTAAAAATTGCCAAAACTAAATCCATTGTATTTGGGAGTACACTCTTGCTAATGCCACTGCACTTGATTTACTTGTAGATGGGATATCAGTTGAGCAGGTAACTAAGGTCAAATTACTGCGAGTGAAGCTACAGTAGATAATTTATTGTCTTGGTCTGATCAGATTGATCATATCGTTTCGAAGATGGGAAGGGGCATCTTCTGTTATGAATGTCTTATCACACTTGGACTATTGCCCTGTTATTTGGCCAAGTGCTGCTGAGAAACATTTAAAGAAACTCAGAACAGAGCAGCCCAAGTGGTTAATTGTTCTTTCCGTACCAATGTGGGTGAGATGCATAGACAATTATCATGGTTAACCGTAGAGGTGAAATTACAATATATACAGGTTTCTGTCATGAACATTACACTCTATATTACAATATATACAGGTTTCTGTCATGAACATTACACTCGTCAAGTGAGCTCAGGACATCTGGTGGTGGCAAACCACAACTAGTATGAAGAGAACTGTTCTACATGGAGATTTTTCAGCTTGGAAATATGCTCCCTTTAAATCTGAGAAAAAATTACTTAAACATAAATTGATGAGTCCTTTATAGTTTTTATAGAAGTTTTCTTATTGTATTTATTTTATTTTTTGTGTAAACACTATTTGTTACTATTGGTCGTTTTAGCTGATAACTATATCTTCTCTGTTTTAAATTTCAATTATCTGTTTTTATTGTATACATTTTTGTGTGGACCCCAGGAAGACTAGCGACCACTTTGTGGAAGCTAATGGGGATCCGAATAAAGAATAAAGAATATACAAGCAAGTCACGAGTCACTTCGTGCTGCGCTATGAGCTTGTCAGTCTGCTATTTTTAAAACAAATGAGAACATCTGTGCAAATCTTTCAATACCTACATACCTTCAGGCCTACATTATCTTTATAATATTTTGAGATGGGTTAGGGTTACCTAACCCTTATTTTGGGGGTCCATTACATTAAAGGTCTAATGGTTAAGTGAAGTACTTGAGTGAATGCACTTTCTCTTTCCCAGGGGGAATGGCATCCAGGCAGAGAGGCTTCCTAGGCTGCATCAGAACTGTGACCATCTCTGTCTCTCCCTCTGTCTCTCTCTCTCTCTCTCTCTCCCCCCCCCCCCCCCCCAGGGGGAACGGCGTCCAGGCAGAGAGGCTTCCTCGGCTGCATCAGAACTCTGACCATCGGCGGCGTGACCTTTAACCTGGAGGAGCGCGCCAAGATGACCCCCGGAGTGAGCTCTGGTTGCCCTGGTTACTGCAGCGGCTCCAGCAGCCTGTGTTACAACAGAGGGAGGTGCCTGGAGAAGAACAGCGGATACGTCTGTGACTGCTCCCAGTCTGCCTACGGGGGACCCTCCTGTAAAGAAGGTGGGATGATGGATGACTGAGCAGATCTACAAGATGTACAATGCATCATATCTATATATATATATATATATATTGTGGGAGGTCGGGTGGGAATCAGGACTCAGAGTGCAGTATCAGGGGTTAGACACACGTGGCACCCCCTTGTTTTATTTCAGATAAGGTCAAACAAACGTCAGTTTCACATCAGAATTCATCAGACAACATTCTTTCTTGAAGTCCGGTCTCCTTGGATTGGATCGTCACTGCAGGGGATGAGAGGGGTGTTAGCAAGCGGTCAGAGCACAAGGTAAGTATAGGGTTGGGGCCTGAGACTCCGGTCTAGGCTATCTACCAACTAGACTTTTCTATAACTTTCTTCTTCTTCTTTTCCAGGGTCCAGAGGGTGCCAGGAGGCTCCCCCCGGAGGTAGGTACGGTGTTAGGTAGTCTTCTCTATCCACAGGGCACAGAAGAGTACTTTTGAGTAAAAGTACTCAGATACATTTGGGCGAGTAATCATAGTAAAAGTACTTGGTTCGGGACCGGGTGAGTATGTAACCTAGGGCCCCTTAGGCTCCGCCACCAGGTAGGTACACAAGCATTTATACTCTGATTTCTCTCTATATACTGGGGTTGCCGTAGAGGTACGTCAAAGGCAGCCAGTGGGTTAACAGAAAAGAGCACTATATTTCTAATCACAGTCTCTGTCTTCTTTCACCGGAGTAAGGCGGGGCTCTCGCCAACTTAAAGTCTTTTAAAGGTTTAACTGAACACAAACGGCCTGTCTTCGTTCACAGGGTTAAGGTGACACTTTAACTAGAATATGCTTTCTTCGATAAACATCAACAAGGTCTTCTTCTTTCACAGTCTTCAGGGTTAACGTGACACAGTTAACTATATGTCTTCTCTTCAGTAAACATCAACAAGGTGCTTTTCTTCATTCACAATTCTTCTTATTATCCTTAGCTTCTCAAGTGTCTGTAAGTGCCTCTTCTTAGCCAAACGTGTGATAGTGAGAGAATAGTTGTCTTACTGTGACCTTAACGTGCGGTGGACTGCCGGTTGATACGAGGATCCCGTCTTCTGCTACTCGTCCCCGAACCGAGCCAGGAGGGTTTCCAGGTATGTGCGGCTTTCCAGGCGACACTTATTTACGGGGGGCACACACTCCTGTGTGTGCTTTCAGCCCCACTCCTACAAGCCTGATGAAGCGGAATACAAGACAGATTTGAGTGGCGGTACAAACAATCAAACAGTACGTTTAGTTCGTGTTGCTGGATCCATTAGTGAGAGAAGTGTGGACTTACCATCCAGAGCCAAGTTGTCGGCATACGCTGCGCGAGCGTCTTGGAGTGAACCAGCGAGTGACACTGCTAAGTGTGAGTGTCGTTTATAAAGGGCGCGGCTGACAGATTGCGGCTGTCGTTGATTGCTAATACGGGCGGCGGCCGGATTAGGCGCAGCTGGTTTAGGATTGCTCTGGGGTAGTAGACGGCGTCTATGACACGTCCGTGGGCGGAGCGCGTCGGCGCGGCCGGCGTTTGTCTGGTTGCCATAGGAACGCGCCCCTTATTCTGGTGGTACTGTGGCGAGACTACACAATATATATATATATATACAGTATATACACACATATGCCCTGAGAGAAGACAGTGGGCAGGGGGAAAAGGGTACTGTAGGTCGACTTAGTGTCGTCATGCGAGGCCTTGAGGGCCCGGGCCTATTTAATCCATTAATAAAATGTGCCCATCGTCAGCAAGCGCCTCTAGGCTGTAGAGCAATGCGATCAGTTTTCATAGCACCAATTTGACGGAGATTATCAATCTCTGTCTCGGGCACATGACCGTGCACTTGAACTTGACGGTGATTTACGTCATGGGCCCCCGATGGTGTTAAATGGTAGAAGAACAGTAGCTATAGGTGTATGCCTGTTTCCTGTCTGCCCACGCCAGACCCTCGTGCAAAGAAGGTGGGTGACTACGACACAAACACACACACACATGGAAAAGGTTATACCCGTAGACCCACAGCACAACAAAGGTTATACCCTTAGACACACAGCACAACAAAGGTTATACCCTTAGACGCACAGCACAACAAAGGTTATACCCTTAGACCCACAGCACAACAAAGGTTATACCCTTAGACCCACAGCACAACAAAGGTTATACGGTTTATACCCTTAGACGCACAGCACAACAAAGGTTATACCCTTAGACCCACAGCACAACAAAGGTTATACGGTTTATACCCTTAGACGCACAGCACAACAAAGGTTATACCCTTAGACGCACAGCACAACAAAGGTTATACCCTTAGACGCACAGCACAACAAAGGTTATACCCTTAGACGCACAGCACAACAAAGGTTATACCCGTAGACCCACAGCACAACAAAGTGAAAGTTCCCTAGACATGCATGTGAGTGATCAAATCCCAGTAAATCAGACGTACTTGGATCGGAACAGCCCGTTTGGCAACACCAACCTTGTCACATTCAAACATACTCAGACCAGCCCGTTTGGCAACACCAATGTCACATCCTTCCCTCTCCTCGGCACTACTTGTCTAACTACATGCTTCCCATGTTGACGGTGAAGTTCAGTAGCCATATTCTCTCTCTCTCTCCATAGCCTTGTACTTATATGAAGCACAGTATTTGCACCTGAATAAAATGTCCTTGATGTATTCACTTCAAATTGAATGCTGTCCCTGCATTTCTATTTAAATCTTTTCGCTGTAAGCCCCATTTCTGTAGCGAGCAACATAAAAGTCAACAATCCCCATCTTCAAGCGAGTACATATAGTGTTGCTTTCGGCCAAGAAACCTCTTATCTCCATATTCTAACATTTTGTATTTTTTCGTTATCGTATATACTTTTTTTTTTTAAATATATATTTTTATCCCACGATTTTGTAACCCATTTTTCACCTCTGTGTCAATCATCTAATGAGATCCTGGGCTCTACACACCCTCCACCAACCAAGTCCCCATATATGGGGGTCAAGGGGAGAGCAACGGACTTGAACTCATGCTTCCTTCATGCCTGAGTGTCCAAGTTGCTCCTTTACAGCCGACAGGGGGGAGTTTCCCTGGTTGGACGTAGCGCGTGGAAGGAACACGTTATTCCAACCAGTTCCTTTCCCCTCCATCAGGCGCCCCGGCTGGCCAGGGGGAGGCAGTTTAGTGACCAGGATTACTGCATGTTTTTTGTGAGAGTACCTACCCTAGGGGACACGGGGAGAACATGCAATCTCCACACAGAAAGGCCCTTTCGCCAACCCCGCCTTCGGGTGTGGGCACTGATGACGCGGAGGAGGAAACACGCCGCCAGCAGCCACATCGTCCCGAGCGGGAATCGAACCCAGGACCTTCTAGCTGTGAGGCGACAGCACTACCAACTGTGCCACCGTACAGTGTCACACATTTGAGATTGTTGATCTGATACTTTTGCGTCGCTGTTGGGCAGAAACCTTTTATATATCTCTTTCGTTCTTTCGTCATTTTAAAATTTCGTCGTAAAAAGAGTGTCGTGCTAAAGCAGTGACAAAAAACGATCTACAAGCTCACAACGTGCTGCGTGAGCTTATAGATGTACTATTTTCACTATATCACAAAGAAATTTCATCCCATTTTGTGAAAGGTTCTCCTGGACATACAAGGTTGTCAAATTACAGATAAATCTTCACCCTGTTCCGTCTATGTTGAGGGCTTTTTCTATGTATATTTTTTCTCCCTCTCCGTCTGTTTGTGCGCATGTGGGCGAGATGTTCTCACACTCTCTCTCCCACATAGAAGTCATGACTTGTTACGAAACTCTGTACGGAAATCTTTCCGGAACGCTCCGCTCCAAGCCCGGGCGCGTATAATTATTCAATATATTCAAGTGAATACATTTTAGGACCGAGACGAATGAACAGGGGAAGTGTTGTGCTCGCCTGCCTCGCGTTAGCTAGGTGCTGCTCTAATATGCCAGCTAGCTCCGCGGAACGGAGGTGTCAGGATAATTGATATTCCAACGGCTGTATGCCAGTCGACGGGCCTCCAGTGTTGGAGCAGATCAAAGTTGAGAGAGAGAGAGAGAGAGAGAGAGAGAGAGAGAGAGAGAGAGAGAGAGAGGAGAGAGAGAGAGAGAGAGAGAGAGAGAGAGAGAGAGAGAGAGAGAGAGAGAGAGAGAGAGAGAGAGAGAGAGAGGATGACAGGTTTTAGCTGCATGGTCTGCTGCCTCTGGCTTGTCTGAGAGGGGGATCAAACACTCACCCGTAATATATGTATATGTATTATAGCACAATATCACAAAACATCACATTCAATTTATTTTTTCTGTTTTTTGTATTCATTTATGTATTTTTTTTTTAAATTCGAATCATACATTTATTTGAGCCATGTATGATAAAGACATTTTACATTTCGGGAAGCCGACACATTTTAAAGCCGTGTTTCCAAAACAGTGGGTCGGGATCCACGTTCATTTCCTACATAATAAAATAAAATATATTATTTCAGAAGTTTAAATGAAAAATCAGAAGGCAATTTTAGAATTTGCCTCAGTCCTAAATGGGTTAACCATGTTTAGATTAATTGAAAACACCCATCCTTTGTTATGGTGAGTGGTGACTGATATTGTCCTAATGTGTGAGTGGGCCATGCTTTTTCAATTACCCTTTTCATTTATTTTTTAGTGTGGTTGCTGTAGTAACACACTATCGTTCGAGGTCAGAGAACTTAAAGTAAACCTGGTTTGGTTTTGGCCCTTTTGATGTCCCAAAAATTGATGTCTGCAATATGTAATATAAATGGCAAGACAGAATTAATCAAGAACAACTTTCTACTATAAACCCATGCATTGGGTGGTGCAAATGGCTCCCCACCTGAAGAAGAACGAATACATGAAGAGGAGGATTTTCCCAGCGGATTCCTCACAGATTTCCCAGCGGATTCCTCGCAGCTCGCTTCAATGCAACCACACTTGCAATTTCCCAGAATTGCACCTTTATAGCTTATTTGTTTAATTTATTTATAAAAAGTGTGTTGTTTGTTTCCCTAGAAGCACTAATCTATGGCCCTAATTTATCAATGGATTGTAATTCGAGCGTGGATTTTGGCGTACGCCCACCAACGTGGCATTTATCAAGTGGTCCTATACAGCTGATCCCAGCGTATTTTTGGTCGGAGCGTCCACCCGTCATTTAAATAACACGCCCTTAAAATATTCTCGATATTATTTACGACATAAACAACTGGAATATGACCAAACGTGTGGAAATCCAATAAGACAAGAGTTTCCCCCTCGCTGCCTATCATGTCCGTGCACACACGCACGCACAGCGTACCGCACCCCACACTGGAAAGAAACAGCAGTGTTTGGAAGTGTGCAGTGCCAGTGCACGTTAAAGCAGTCATGTAGGCGAACCCCCTTGAGCCGGACTGCTGTGAGTGATGCCACGTTAATGAGAGATAGCCTGGCAAGGCAGTCATAATCAACGTTTATGGAGTGATTGATGAATGAATGCATACAGTAGTTATATGGATGAAGGCTGGTGTGTGCTGGGTGGATGTCAATGAAAATATTTAAACAGTGGCGCCCGCAGGTCCCGACTCATTTATCTGGATAACTGTTAAAGCACTTATTTAAATGGCTGAAAGTATTAAGCCCCTAACGCCTATACCCATTGCAAATAGACAAGCTATATGCTTGTCATTGTCACTTGGAAATAAAATAGGCATGCACGTCCATTTATACCAAAATCTAAATGCTATATTATCATAGGGATTATTTATAGGTGTCTGATGTCACACTTCGCTCCCGTGTTCAAAATCATCTCGCACATAATTGTGCTTGCATAATTATGTTTTAACATAGCCAGTAAAACATTAAGCATCTAAACTTGTAACATTGTAAATATGTTATATTGTTTTTAATTGCGCGATTTTAATATACTACCAATTTCATATGACACAGCGTTGATGTACGCCTTTCCAAAATATATTTTCTCACATGTATTATTTATTAGTTTTATACGTAGCTATACATGTTTGGAGTGAATACATGTTTAGATGCCTGTCAGCTGGTCAGACAATGCTGCTCTGCTTGTATATGGCCGAAAAACGGGTACAGACAAAGCATACAACAGCCGACCAAATGTGAGATTTGGCGTGGCGTATGTCAAAGTTCAAAGTGATGCTGGAAGGATAAATGAAGAAAATGGTGGTGATTTTGCCATACGGTACACCCATTTTTGGGTGTAAATCACATTGATGAATGTGATTTTGTGATAAATTAATAAATGCTTTTAATGTATGTGGTCTCTCTCTCTCTCGCTCTCTCTCTCTCTCTCTCTCTCTCTCTCCATGGCCATCTCACGTATCAGAAAGCCAATGTCTGTCTGGGGTGCTCACACAAGCCAGAGTACAAATTGAAATGACCCCAAACATGTTTGAAAGTGAAATATCCCCTCAAGGCTTTCCTTCCGTCTCCTTTTCCTAACCTCGAACTGTATGAACTGACAACAACACAGGGAAAAGAAAAAGAGAAAAAATAAAGGCTATAATAATGCCATTTTCCCTCCTCTTTCTGCCTTTTTTCCCTGCTCTGTGTGCCGCAGAGGTGTCTGTGTCCTTCGACAGAGAGTCCTCGGTGACCTACACCTTCCAGGAGCCCTTCTCGGTCATGCAGAACAGAAGCTCTCAGGCCTCCAGTGTGTCCAGAGAGAGCAGCAGAGCCAGAGAGAACGTGGCCTTCAGTTTCCTCACCTCCCAGAGTCCTGCCATGCTGCTGACTGTCAGCACCTTCAGCCAGCAGTACATCGCTGTCATCCTGGCCAGGAACGGTATGCTAATACAGTAGATACTTTTTAATGAGTGTTAAATTACTTTATATTCTGATAGTAGTCGTTGCTATAGAGAGTTTGTTCAGTAACAGACAATGCATTTTAATGTCGGTATACCAATTTTATCCAATCAGGAGAGAGAGCTCAGACAGGATACAGATTAAACAAGTGGAATTGGAAGTGCTGAAACAAAGACACGAGCAGAAAAAATTGGAACTGGAACACTATTAGAAATGAAGCTGATGAATGCGTACGCTCTCCTGAAAATGTATTTTTCTTTTTATCAAAGAGCTGGAGAGACATGGAGACTATACAGTATGAGAATATAGAGCTTATTTTTTCTTTTTTTTTCCAATAAACGGGTGGGTCACGTATAGGGATGGGTATCGTTAGGAGACCGGTACCGATTCCGGTTCCGCTTATCGATTCCGGTTCTTAACGGTTCCCTATTTCGGTTCCAAAATGGTATAAAATAACTTAAATAAGAGGTCAAATGTTTATTTAACAAAAAAGCTCAATGTCAATTTGAGTATATATATAATGTACAATGAATAGTGTAACATCCTCTCCTTTATTGAGCCATTTGTGGATAATATAGTGATTATTTTAAATATAATATATATATTCTGTATTTACCCAGGGCAATAGTGTTGTAGGCTACTTCTCTTACTACTAACTACTGACAATGACAAATAAAAGCATGTCTGAGATCTGAGAGCAACACACACACACACACACACACACACACACACAAATTAGCATCGCTAATGGAGGGGGGCATCTCCAGCCGATAGGTGAGAACGGCTTTGCCGACGTGCGAATGGTGGGATCATTGAAAACAAAGGCGGCTTGCAGAAATGTGCATGCTGCCAGAGTAGGCTATCATTTGTTGTTTTTCTTGTTTTTTCGCCACCTCTCTTCGACAGTTCGACTGCAAGCTCTAAAGTTAATTAGAGTTTAATTTAAATAATTTAGAGTCTAAACTAATTGAGCCTCTAGGAGTCTGGACCCTACGCCGTGATCACACACACAGACACACACACACACACACACACACACACACACACACACGCATCCGAGGTGGGTTGATGTTGATTCAATGCTGTGCAGCGCACATGCATGATCATGCAGTGAGGCAACTCAGGCAGCAGGGCACAAGACTCCTGTCCCCTCTCTTAAAAGTTTCCTCCCATAAACTTCACTTGAAAATTACGTTTAAGAAACTTTAATAATGATGTTGCGTCAATGCTTCTCTGCACCGCACGTCTCTCTGTCTCTACACTCCTCGACAACTCCATGCAGAGAAATAGCCCCGCCTCTGCAAGCCACAAGCCCACAACGCGTCGCTGATGCAACGCGGTGTAGGCTTGTAGATCAGCTCTGTTCCCTGCGCTTCTATTAAAAGGGTAGAAAATAAATAAATAGCGTGTGACCGCGTGTCTGTGAGAACCGATAGAGAGAACCGAAATTGAATTATTGTAATGGGTACCCGGTACCCAGGCACGTTCGGTTCGGTACATACTTGGTCCCGAGTTTCGGGACCCACCCCTAGTCACGTAGGACATCACACGGCGGTGGTGGCTCAGGGGTAGAGTGCCTGGATGGTAACCGTAAGGTTGCCAGTTCGAACCCGGGCTCCCCCAGAGTTACTGTCGAAGTGTCCTTGAGCAAGACACTGAACCCCTAATTGCTCCCGTGCTAGTTGGTGCCTTGCATGGTTTCCGCTGCCATCGGTGTATGAATGGGTGAATGTAATGCACAATCTCTGTAAAGCGCCTTGGATAAAGGTGCTATATAAATGCACCATTTACCATTTACCATTTACCACAGTACATATCGTAATTGTTACAAGTAATTCGTTACATTTCTTATTATTAATTTTCACAGTGTAACCGTGTAACGGGTCTTACAGTTCCAGGAGAGTAAAGGAACCCTCTTTGAGTAGTTTCAGAATGTCTTAGTTTGTTCGTTTCCAGTTATAGGTTTCATGATAATCACACATCGGTAGGATAAAACAATAAAGTAAAATAAAGAATTACATAAAAAATAAAATAAAATACGAAACAAAATGTAGGGTAAACAAAGGATAAAGCAAAAACATGAGCGCAACATATACAATTATGACATCATTAGTGACAGAAAAATGACAGTGTTCACCTCTTATTCATTCATACAAAAACCCTTTATGAAATATCTATTCCCATGTATAATATCCATTTCAGCCAGTATCTGTAAAACTTCTCCGTACTTATCCTAACGGTGAAAGTAAGTTCCTCCATTTCGTATATGTTTCGTACAATTGTCCACTCTCCTTTCTTAGGTGGGCTTTTATCCAGCCACTTCTTGATTATTGCTTTTTTTGCTGCCACTAGCAGTATTTTAAGAAGGTATTTGTCTGGGGTATTAAGGTCCTCTGGTATGTTACACAGATAGACACTTGTAAATTCAAATTCAATCTCGAAACCCATTATTGCGTTAATGTCTGATACTATTTCTAGACAGAATTGTTGTATTTTTGGGCAGTCCCAGAATACGTGGAAGTGGTCAGCCATTGCATTATTACATTTCCTCCAACAGTACCCAGGGGGCAAACCACCCTTTTTTTTTAGGAAACCTGCATTTGCCATGACCTCAAAGGTTGTCCACCAGAAATAGTATCTATGACCCCGTAGGATCACAACCTATATGGACAACCCGGTCAATTTTTTGCTGGAAGTCCAATATGGCCGCCGCAATATTGGCCCCTATTACCGGTAGTTATAATGGGGGGTGAATAGGGCAAAATTTTAAACCAAAACCAAAATCCACGAAACTTCTCAGGTTGATCAATGATATAAATATGAACATATTTTGTATTGAAGGTTTCCATGAAATTCAATATGGCCGCCACAATATGGCCGCCACAATATTAGCACCCAGAAAATAGGTTTGGCTCTAACTTCTGAACCAGATGAGCTAGAAACGCAAAATCAGTGTCTATTTCATGTTTTCTGACCATGAGAGACTCAATGGAATACCTATTTTTATTATTGGGTGTGTCTGGACCCTTATTGTGCATATTTACAAGATGGTGGCTACCCGAAATAGTGCTTTACCATGATTTCTACCATGATTGTTGACTGTTTTGAATATCGTCACCTTATTAAACTAATTGCCTAAGTCATTTTTTGCCAAATTGCTTTTTTGGCCTAAATCACCACCTGGTGATGCTGGCCACCTCTGGTAAAATCACCAGAGCCCTAATGTAAAAGGCCTTCCTGTTACACCCTATTAAAACAATGGCCTATGTCAAGAGGGAGACTTAGGCCATATTATTTTGCCTAAGTCATAATAAAATGTGACTTAGGCCATTTTAACACACCTTTCAAAATGGGAGTGAATGGGACTGAATGGGAGGTGCTGTTACTATGGGACTGATAGAATGGGAGTGAATGGGACTGAATGGGAGTGAAAGGGAGGTACTGTTACTATGGGACTGATACTATGGGAGTGCATGGGAGGTACTGTTACTATGGGACTGATACTATGGGAGTGAATGGGAGTGAAAGGGAGGTACTGTTACTATGGGTAACAGTACCCGGCCAGGAGACAACCCACAGAGCCTAGTCCCTCCATGTGCCAGAAGTGTACCTCCCAGCCTTGGCAGAGTAGTTCTGGAGTAGTTCCAACAGATTGTGTGCCCCTGGTTTTTCCCTAGTGGGACTGATTGAGGGTAGCTACTGGGACGTAAGTCGGGACTTGATCACTCCCGGCTGGGTCGCCTAAGTGATGGGTATGATGTTGAGAGATCCAAAACACCATTGACCTCAGGATACATCACTGAGGATACGTCCCAGGTGCATCCATGCGATGTTTTTTAGTTATAGTTCTTCTATTTATATAGTGACTCATAGGAATAGACTATGTGACAACCAGGTATAGTCTGGTGACACCGGAGAGGCGGGTGACAGCCGGAATGAAGACGGCACACGGGTGAGCAGTATGGGTTAGTGCCCCAGCCTGTGTCCTCTGTGAGGATGAAGTCCAACAACCCTCGGTGAGGCCTTTGGGAGGGCCATGCAAGCAGCAAGCGGAACCGCAGCACCATGACCCTGCGGAACCATTGCCCAATGCCCACCACTCCTGAATAAACTGTCTGGTGCTGGGACTCTGATGCAACGCACAGGTCCTCGCTCTACTCCTGGTGAGAGCAGGAGTGGACCTGGTGAGACGTAGGAGGGGCCCGACCAGGAGACAACCCACAGAGCCTAGTCCCTCCATGTGCCAGAAGTGTACCTCCCAGCCCTGGCAGAGTAGTTCTGGAGTAGTTCCAACGGATTGTGTGCCGCTGGTTTTTCCCTAGTGGGACTGATTGAGGGTATAGCTACTGGGACGTAAGTCGGGACTTGATCAACCCCGGCTGGGTCGCCTGAGTGAGGGGTATGATGTTGAGAGACCCGGAACCCCGTTGACCTCAGGATACATCACTGAGGATACGTCCCAGGTGCATCCATGCAACGTTTTTTAGTTATGGGACTGATACTATGGGAGTGCATGGGACTGAATGGGAGTGAATGGGAGGTACTGTATGGGACTGATACTATGGGACTGAATGGGAGTGAAAGGGAGGTACTGTTAATATACAGTATGACTGATACTATGGGAGTGAATGGGAGTTACTGATACTATGGGACTGAATGGGAGTGAAAGGGAGGTACTGTTACTATGGGACTGATACTATGGGAGTGCATGGGAGTGAATGGGAGGTATTGTTACTATGAGACTGATACTATGGGAGTGAATGGGAGGGAATGTAACTGAATGGGAGGTACTGTTACTATGGGATTGACACGATGGGAGTGAATGGGACTGAATGGGAGTGAATGGGGTGTACTGTTATTATGTGACTGAATGGGAGTGAATAAAAGTGAATGGGAGTGAATGGGGGAGTGAATGGGACTGAATCGGAGTGAATGGGAGGTACTGTTACTATGGGACTGTCACTCCCATTCACTCCCATTCAGAGTGAAAGGGAGTGAATGGTATAGGTACTGTTACTATGGGACTGTCACTCCCATTCACTCCCATTCAGAGTGAATGGGACTGAATGGGAGTGAGGGAGTGAATGGGAGGTACTGTTACTATGGGACTGTCACTCCCATTCAGTCCCATTCAATCTCATAGTATCAGTCCCATAGTAAAGTAATCTCTAAGATACATTGTTTTGGTCTCTGATTTTATCTGAAATCATTCCTACAACTCTACATAGGATCTGAGGGGAAATGACAATATGCAAGGTCAAATATATATGTCCCTTCTGTGTCATAAATCTTAGCCAATGGATTAGCTTGTGTTTGCTAAAACAGTCAACAATCATGGTAGAAATCATGGTAAAGCACTATTTCGGGTAGCCACCATCTTGTAAATATGCACAATAAGGGTCCAGACACACCCAATAATGAAAATGGGTATTCCATTGAGTCTCTCATGGTCAGAAAACATGAAATAGACACTGAGTTTGCGTTTCTAGCTCATCTGGTTCAGAAGTTAGAGCCAAACCTATTTTCTGGGTGCTAATATTGTGGCGGCCATATTGTGGCGGCCATATTGAAATTCATGGAAACTTTCAATACAAAAAATGTTCATATTTATATCATTGATCAACCTGAGAAGTTTCGTGGATTTTGGTTTTGGTTTAAAATTTTGCCCTATTCACCCCCCATTATAACTAATAGGGGCCAATATTGCGGCGGCCATATTGGACTTCCAGCAAAAAAATTACCGGGTTGTCCATATAGGTTGTGATCCTACAGGGTCATAGATACTATTTCTGGTGGACAACCTTTGAGGTCATGGCAAATGCAGGTCAACCCCCTTTGCCCCCTGGGTACAGTTCCCTGCTAGAGAATATAGAGCTTTAACCAAAAATATTATTTACAGTAATGCACGTCTCAGTTAAGGTAGGGCATAGGCTAAGTACTGGGAGCGTATGGTAGGTGTGGCGCCTCACCTCAGCAATCTACAGCGTCTCCCACGGGTCTGGCACATTGCAGCGCCCTTGTTGCTCGGCTGCACAATAAGCCAATCCGACCTACTTACCTAAAGGAGCATTTTTGCCCTTTTTTCATCATAATTTCCATATACAGTATGGGCCCTCACTAATGTTATAGTGCTATTTCTCTAGAGACTTTCAGTCTACTCTGAACTCACTCTGTGTCATTGGTGGTCATTCCAAACAAGATTTCAATGTTTATTTTATTATTAGTGTCGTTGCCCTAACAGGGCAACCAGACTATAGTAATTGTCAAGCTTTATTCTTTTTTTCCTCTTTCTAGAGTAACCTCAAACTTTGGCACACTACATATGTCAAATCGACCGGCTTCATCGGGCTTCATGCTTGCTTTTGGCTAAGAGAAATGTTGTAGTTTGATTGATATAAATTTATTTGTGCATAAAATGTCCTCATTGACTTGAATAGGAAAATGCGAAAATTCACATTCAAGTCTTTTTCTCTAATTACAAAAATTAATTAACATATCATTAAATCGGTCTGCTTTATGGTGGCGCTATAACAGCCCACTTTATGAGGGTGACGTGACCCTTGGCCCATTGGCTAGCAAAATGAGTGGGAGGGGCCTATTATTAGCAATTGAGGCAACCACACTTTGTAATTTTCTAGTTTAATTGATTATTGATGCAAGAACAATTTATATTCCACAGTGCTAACTTTTTAGAAGGAGAAAGGATGTATTTTCGATTAAGTTATAGAATCCCACCCAGATGATGTCATTCAGTCATTGGTAGTCAGGTTTCTGAACTGTCCACAGCCCACTAATGAGACACAGAGCAAGTACACGGAAATGATGCCATCCTATTAGTGAGGACCAATTATATGAAGATTATGGTTGTAAATGGATGTCTCTTTAACCCACTTAACTCTGAAAGTGTACAAATGGAACCAAAGGGACCACTTATGGGTTAGAATGGGGTGGCTCAGGGGTAGAGTGACTGGATGGGGACCGCAAAGTTCCCAATTCGAACCAGGGCTCCCCTAGAGTTAGTGTCGAAGTATCCTTGAGCAAGACTATGAACCCCTAATTGCTCCAAATGTGCAGGTTGGTGCCTTTAATGGTTTCCTCCGGCATCGGTGTGTGAATGTAATGCATAATTTATTAATTTCTGTAAAACGCCTTGGTTAAACGTGCTACAGTATATAAATGCACCATTTACCATTTAGAATAACACTGATTATTTCTTAGGGTAGATGTTTTTCTCCAAAATGTTTTATCCCAGAGATTTAAATGAAAAAGGAAGTCTTACCCAAGCAGATGAGCGGTATTTGTATTTTATCTCAGAGATTTAAAACTAAAATGATCGCATGAGGTCAAACAGATCTAACTGACATGGTGTGGTTGCATTGTGGGTGTTTCTCTTTTCCAGGGAGTCTACAGATCTGGTATCGGCTCCACGTGGACAGAAGGCCGGACGTGTTCAACCACGCCCCCAGCAGCCTGGCAGACGGACGGCTCCACCGTGTCAGAATCCACCGAGAGGGAAGAGACGTGTACGTTCAGGTGAGCGCCACCACTGACATTTTTAATGTTATCAAAAATAAATGTCAAGTGAGCTTGTAGATGTGCTATTTTCAAAATATTTACAGTATACTATTTCAAAAATTGGACATTCTGCATAAAGATTACTTTCTACTTTTGGTAAGTCAGGGGCTCAGGGGTTCTCAAACATTTTTGGTCCAGATACGGACTTGGAGGGGAGCATTATATTTCGTCATCCTTGCAACACCCTTAAGCATACTTACAACCTTACATTTAGATGCCATTGGAACTATTTGTATTAAAAACGTTTCATTCAAAGTCATTCATCCCATTTCATAGTCATAAACAGAAACCACTAGTACGGGGCTATTCAACTACCGTTAAATGGTTCAGGGGGCCACATATATTGTCAGAAACCCAAGGGGCCGTGCATGACGAGTCTGTTTCATTTATATCCAAAAGCCCTTGATTATGATGGAATATGATAAGGATTACTGTGATTATGGAAAGCTCACAATTCATATCACACACATGTGAGTACTTATTCCATCACTAACAGCAATAATGGAGCAGTATAAAATTGAAGCTGATGGATCCAGTACAGTAATGACATTCCTGGAGATTGAGGCATGCATGTTTTGTGCTATCATGCATATAGCACATACCACATATCTCTCTCTCACACACACACACACACACACACACACACACACACACACACACACACACACACACACACACACACACACACACACACACACACACACACACACACACACCCACACACTTCAAATATTTATGTATGTCCAGTGTCCACATAAACAAAAGTACAATAAACAATGTCTTGTACAAAGGACATAAACACTGCCAGTACAGTCAGACAATTGGAAAACAGCCAGTTACATAGTGCAAAGTGCATTGTTGACACATGACACGCGCATGCACACACACACACACACACACACACACACACACACACACACACACACACACACACACACACACACACACACACACGCACACGCATTACACAATTATAGATCCAGCAATTATTTACAATATAGATGGATAGATTGCTTTATTTTTGTGTCATGCACCAAAGGTGCCCAGCCCACATGGACTTATAGGACACAACATAAGTCATTGCATAGGTGACATTTTACTAAAAAAATTATAATAATAATTTTCAATTTGTTCCAAGTCGGTACCAAACCTGTTTCAGCTAATGATATAAGGTACCAGAATGTATCTGTTTATATAGCTACTGTAATGTAAGATACAAGAATGTATCTGCACAAATTGATCTTTGACTTTTGAACTTGTACAGTAGCTAGTAGATGTTCTACTAATCCTTTTTTCCCACCACTGCATGTTTGTAAGCCAGGTGTCCCGGGCTGGGGCGGCCGAGAAGAAGGATGCCTTCCAAAGTGTTCTTCACAGCCTCTAGTCTCAACAGAGTGTTTTCATTGTCGTCCATCTAGATTGACAAGGACACGGACCTCCGGTACAGCCTGTCATCCGACGCAGAGTTAATCTCAATCAAATCGCTGACTTTGGGGAAAGTCACAGGTGAGCCACGGACAGGCATGAGAAGGAGGAGGACATTTTTGGTTGATGTGCCTGGAGATGATGAAATGACGTATAGCTGCGTTCAAGGCCCCTCCCTGCTTGTAATGGTGAAAATAAAACAGGGGCCATGGCTTTGATAAAGAGGCTACCTTTGTAATCCATTACCGCTGAATGCTATATAGCTGGGGGAAAGAGGCACATAAACGTCCTTAGATATCATAAAACGCAATGTCAAATTAGAAGGTAATGAATTTGTCTAGTAGACATTAGGCCCAGTGTCTCATGTCATGTAAAGCCTTATTTACACTCTCTGTGACACGCTGTGACTGTGAGCTTGAAGATCAACTATTTTCCCATGTTTGATTGATTGATTGATTGAATACTTAATTGAATATAGATTGATTGAATACAAAAATGTTCTTTAATGGCCTTTGTCGTCTTCTCTTGCCTCGCAGTTCCACCTTCAGCATCCTTCTCCCTATTTACCCTCATCGCTCCTCTGCATGCATGTGAAAACCGTCTCAACCTCACTAAGGCCCTCATTTATCATTTATCGTGTACGCCAAAATATGGGTGCACGCCGAAATTACCGCAATTTTCGGCATTTACCATTTCCGCCAAAGCTTGAAATTGAACTTGTGCCAAGACAAAAATTGTATAGTATAGTGCAGTGCTGCAGCTGTGGAGAGTCCCAATGTGGGTAGCCTACTGTAGCCTAATCTACAGCAGGCCGATGTCTTTCTAGAGTTACGGTATGTGCAATCTCCTCCTCGTTTAATAAACCCGACGCGTCGCTCGAATGCCAAATGTACCGTGCCAGCGCAGGTGGGAACCGCATCGGAGATAGGTAGGCTACCCAGCCAGCCCACCACCACCACCAGTGCCAGCCACATGAGGCTACGGTTTTGGCTGCATATTCATATAATGACAGTTGACAGCCCAGCCACTGCAGCGACTGGCGACTGCGAGGCAATCTAAATAGACTGTCGAACATGCATGGTCAGTTGGTCACGGTGTCACGGACGGACCACAGTGATATAGAGAGACAGACAGACAGGAGGAGCACCTATGCAAAACAGCAGCGTGTGTGTGCCTATATTTGTTATTTAATTCATGGTTCACAGGTTCAGGTTTTCGTTCACTAATATATCTTGTTGTATATTAAATTAATAAAAATACTTTAATAATTTAATATACAACTAACAACACACAGTGACAGTTGCTTGCAAATTGCGATATGTGCATGCGTGCGTGCGGGGGGGGGGGGTGAGGCGGGCAGCAAGGGAAGCGAAGCGAGAGGAGAAACAGACTTTATTTAATTCATGCAGGTTTATTTATTTAAGATACAACAAGTTGCAAGTTGCGTGTGCGTGCGTGCGTGCGTCTGTGTATGAGAGAGGGGGCAGCAAGGCAAGCGAGGGAAACTTTTTTTTTCCTGTAACCATGGTTTCAGGGTCGTATTGCAGTTGTTCATGTCGCAAAAACGAGGGCGAGGCTTGATTTCATAGGGCGTGCCAGATAGATTTCAGCCGTCACATTTACTAACGTCAGAACGAAATTAAGGAAGGATCAGCTGTTTGCGATCACTTTATAAATGTCGTGGCGACGTGGGTGTACTACGAAACCTACACTCGAATTTGGGGCAGATTTTACACTCAATTGATAAATGAGGGCCTAAAACTCTTGTTTTAGCCCCAAACGCGACACAAGCAAGCATTCTCAATTAAGTTTAACTTAGGCTTGAATGCTTTTGCCAAGGAAATTGCTTCTGCCGTCATCTTACTCGGATTCTGTTGTCGAACATATTGTAAATGCACCGCAAATTTAGACTGGAGTGTTTCAGACGCAGCATGATCACTTTACCCATTAATCTGGAAGCTAAATGAAACTCTTAAGTGAATCATGCCTCATCTGTTGAACACAAACGCACAATAGCT